>NC_084896.1:13452500-13722500 GCF_958979055.1 Alnus glutinosa | reverse complement strand
TTAAGAGAAAAACCATTCCGGGGCAACCAAACCTAGGATATCCACTATTCAGAAGACAAGACTAGTTACAAAGTAGTAGCAGTCACATACCCCTGATGCAGTGGTCGTACCTTGCACTTTAACGTGTAACCCAACATGAAAGCCTCCCAACAAAGTCTCCTACTTGAAGGGGTCTTCAATGGAATCCTTTACCCTAGGGCATACCCCTAAGATAGACTTCAGATCAGTGCAGCAACAGCACACACAGCAACAGCTTAAGAGAGACTAACTCAGCACAATAACTCTAAAATATAACTCTCTAAGCACTAAGGAATTCAATATCGAATTCTTCCAGTTCTCAAGCCTAGGGACCTCTATTTATAGGCTGCAGGTTCAAATGAGCGTCTGGCTCGATAAACCTAGGCGTCGTCTGGACGGTGGACATAAGGGGTCTGGGAGGACAACTGTACGATCAGCTTTCCAAAATTTTACTAAAATTCTTTCCTGATTCGAGCCTCATCCGGACGGTGTTGCCCTGTCGTCCGGACGGTCGCACTTCAGCTGCACGCAATTTCCATATCAAGGCTTCACGCGTCCGGACCAAGGGAATGGTCGTCCGAACGGTTGATCAGATGCACGCAATTTCCATATAAGTAGCTCGCGCGTCCTGACCATGAAGGTTGTCGTCCGGATGTCTGAATTTTGAATGCGCAACTTGCCTTATGGATGAGCGCGTACGGACGGGAATCCACATCGTCCGGACGGTTGTAGCGATCTTTCCATATCTGTGTTTTGGAAGGAAATCCCATAGCTGGTTGAACACTGAGTGTCGTCCAGACGTGCTGCTGAAACGTCCGTACATATTCAAGCTGGAGTAGTTCGAAGCTTCTCGACATAGAGGAAGGTCCAGACGGAAAGTTCTCGTCGTCCGGATGGATGATGCTTTGGACAGATGAGGGTCCGAATGGTATATCACATCGTCTGGACGGCTACAAGGGATTCGATTTCTCTAACTTGTAGACTGTACAGAATCTTCTAGAAGAACTTTGAATAGCTGAATCCCTATTTAAAAGCATCATTACATAGAAGTGATTTTGTCCAACAGAATGTAGCCAATTACAAACTAACAAAGTACATTCATGAGGTTAATGAATCAACTCCCCTTTTGGTCATTCTTGGACAAAAATCACTGGACCGGTTTTGGAAATACATTCCCGGTCCAAAATAAAAAATTACTCCCCCTTTTTGTCACAAAGGGACAAGGGTAAAACAGAGTAATAAAAACTAACTGTCATAGAAATTACTCCCCCTAACAGTCTCAGAAGGACCCGAGAAATAGAGTAATATAAGTTCAACAGTTATCAAAAACAAAGACTGAAAAATTGTTGAATAGGGAGAAAGCAGCAAAGTTAGGGCCTTCACAAGTATTGTAGCACACGCATGTATTTCTGTCTGAAAAACTAGTCATAGAGCAAGTCAGAATTATGAGAACATGGAGATGATAGACCAGTATAACAGAAACAAAGGTTACCCTGCCAAAATAATGAAGATAACCTGCTCAACTCATGCAATGCGTGTGTGTGTGTGTGAAGACTGAACCCACAAGGTTTGAAAAATCATGACAAGAGCAACCGGATTTCCTAAAGAAGAGAGAGGATCCGTGACAGATTAGCCAAAAGTCAAACCTTACTCTTACTAGGGCCTAGCCATCCTCATCTAATACACTCCCCTTGAGATACAGCACCGAATTGTTTTACTTGTACCATGAAGGACAAGATAAATTTTTACTTGCTCATAGAGGGCAAGGCATATTGCAATTCAGTACAGAAGCAGTGAAATAGACAATTTTAAAGCACAAAATTCATACGAATAACTGCTCAATTCTTATGGTGCTGCAAGCTAGAGGAAATGCCAGAGTTTTGAGATCCTAGGTTCAACTAGCCTGTGGTCAATTTAACCATCTTATCACAAACCTCTTCTCTTCTTCAGAAATTCTAGAAGCAAACAGTCAAAGAAGGAAAAATACGCACCTTTGGGGAGTCTAGGATAGTGCATGAGGTCATCACATGAGACAAGCGACTATCAAACAAAACAATGAGCAGGGAAAAACTTTTGTACATGTCAGACTGATGTTTTCACCCACATGTAAGCACAATATATCAATGCTCAACAGACTAGTAAACCATAAATAACACATGAAATAGCTAACATACCTTGTGAAAGACTTACCCTGCAACGAAGACTCCCACTTTTTCTTTTTCTTTTTTTTTTTATTACAACATCATGTTATCAGAGGACACAGAATTCATCCTAGCATGGAGCTTGGTCCGAGAGTGCTGAACGGGATTCTTTGAGATATTAATAGCACTAGTATTATCACAGTTGATAATCATAGTATCTTGAGAGAATCCGTAGTCCCCCAGCAGTGTCTTCATCCACAATAATTGAGTACAGCAGCTACCCGCAACAATATACTCAGCCTCAGCAGTGGAGAGAGAAATAGACGCTTGTTTCTTGCTCATCCAAGCTACCAAATTGTTCCCCACATAGAAGCATCCTCCAGAGGTACTTTTTCTATCATCAACATTTCCAGCCCAATCTACATCAGAGTATCCTGCAACAACAAGAATACCATATGCCATAAGAGAGGGTATCATTTACATACCTGATGATGCGCTTAACTGCAGTGAGGTGAGATTCCTTAGGATTTGCTTGGAAACGAGCACAAACACCCACATTGAAAGCAATGTCTGGTCGGCTGGCTGTAAGATACAGGAGGCTCCCTATCATACTCCTGTAAAGGGATGGATCAACAGATTTTCCTGCAAGATCACTACTAATCTTGACACTGGTGCTCATGGGAGTACGAGCACGACTTTTTCCATCCAACCCAAATCGTTTGACCAGATCCCTAGCATACTTAGACTGAGAAATGAAGATGCCTTCAGCAGTTTGCTTAACTTGAAGGCCAAGGAAGTAGTTCAGCTCACCAATCATGCTCATCTCAAATTCCTGCTTCATTTCCTCAGAGAACTCATGGGCAAGAGAGTCTAAATTAGCTCCAAAAATAATGTCATCAACATAAATTTGAGCGATGAGTTTGTGAGTACCTTGTTGCCTGATAAACAGAGTTCGATCAGCTTGTCCCCTTGTGAATCCCTTGGCCAGGAGATAAGTGGTGAGACACTCATGCCATGCCCGAGGAGCCTGCTTAAGCCCATATAGTGCCTTTTTCAGCTTATACACATGATGGGGATGATGAGGGTCTTGAAAACCCTTTGGCTGCTCTACATAAACTTCTTCTTGCAGAACTCCATTTAATAAGGCACTCTTTACATCCATCTGATATAACTCGAAGTCAAGATGACAAGCAATAGAGAGAAGAATTCTGATAGACTCTAACCTGGCAACAGGGGCAAATGTTTCATCAAAGTCTACTCCATCTATTTGAGTATATCCTTGTGCAACAAAACGGGCTTTATTTCGAACCACAGTACCATGTTCATCTGTTTTATTCTTGAATATCCACTTGGTACCAATAATATTTTGTTCTGCAGGACGGGGAACCAAGGTCCAGACATCATTTCTGGTGAACTGATGGAGCTCATCATGCATTGCAGAGACCCAACCTTCATCCTGTAGGGCTTCATCAACTTTCTTGGGTTCTGATTGAGCTAGATAGCAGTTGTAAGAGACTTGATTGGCTACTTCACTGGTGGGCTGAATGACTCTGCTTCTCAGCCTACGCCCTTCATCTATGTTCCCAAGCAGCTGCTGAGGAGGATGATTATGCTTCACCCATGATCGCTTAGGAGGATTAGCAGGAGTATCCTCATCTTCGGAAGTAGTAGGAGTGGTATCCAAAGTCGTGGGAGAAGAAGGAGATTCATCTGGAGACTCCTTTGAAGAAGGATTAATAATATCCGTTAGGGCTGCTGAAGGCTCAGCTGAATCGAGCTATTTTTCCTCCCTGCTGATAGGTCTCTGAACTTCTTCATCATCAACTACTACATTTATCGATTCCATCATAGTCTCTGTTCTTTTGTTAAAGACTCTGTATGCACGACTGTTTGTGGAATATCCCAAGAATATACCTTCATCACTCTTGGTATCAAATTTCCCTAGATTTTCCCCGTCACGAAGTATATAACATTTACTTCCAAAAGTTTTAAAATACTTCACTGTGGGTTTCTTACCTCGCCAGATTTCATAGGGAGTCTTGTTTGTTTCAGGCCTAAGGTAGACCTTGTTGATGATATGACAGGCAGTGTTTACAGCTTCTCGTCACAAGTGTTAAGCAAGATTTTTTGAATGGATCATCACAAGAGCCATCTCCTGAATTACCCTGTTCTTCTTTTCAACAACTCCATTCTGCTGAGTAGTGATAGGAGAAGAAAATTCCTACTTGATTCCATATGAGCGACAGAATTCTTTGAACTTGGAATTTTCAAATTCTCTTCCATGATCACTGCGGATTCTCACAATTTGGCAATTTTGCTCAACCTAAATCTTCTTGAACAAATGTTGAGCTGTATCAAAAGCATCATATTTTTCCCGAATAGGAATAGCCCATGTATATCGAGAGAAGTCATCAACAATAACCAAAATATATCTTTTCCCACTTAGACTAGCAGTTCTAGTGGGACCCATGAGATCCATGTGCAGTAATTCCAAGTTTTTGGAAGTTAGAATACCTGAGGTCTTCTTATGGGTTGTTCGAGTCTGTTTCCCTAGTTGACAAGAACCACAAATTCCTTTTCCAGTCTTCTCCATTTTGGGGAGGCCTTTAACAACATCTTTACCTGCAATTTTCAACATATCGGAGAAATTGAGATGCCCTAACCTCTGGTGCCATAGCTCACTGTCATCTATGGTTGCTTTGTTGCAGAAAATCTGAGGATTTGCAGCCAAACCAGGAAGGCCGTAACAATTGTCAGCAGTTCTTTCTCCTCCCATGAGCCATCTGCCACTGCTGTCAAATATATTGCATTCCTTCTTGGAGAATTGCACCACCAAGTCATTATCACAAAACTGGCTGATGCTGAGGAGATTTTCCTTGACCCCTTCTACATACAGAGCTTCTTGAGATGTTCCGAGGCCTGGAATGTCGATGATCCCTTTACCAATGACTCTGGATTGACTCCCATCTCCATAGGTGATTCACCCACCTTTGCCCATCTGAACTTCTTTTAGCAAAGTCTTATCACCTGTCATGTGTTTAGAACAAGCACTATCCAAATACCACAAACAAGAATCAAGAATTTTTAGTGCAATATGAGAAACTAAACACAGATTATCTTCCTTTTTAACCCAGACTTGTTTGGAAGCTTTTTGATTATTAACCAGGACATATCTTTGCTCATTAGGGGTGAGGTATGCTAACTTCTCACTAATGAGTTTAACTTGATCACTTAACACTTTAACTTGTTCTTCAAAACCTGGTTCATCTTTCCTAGGGATAAGGGTTTTCTTCCAAGGTTTCTGAGACCTAATTTGGAAACAGTTTGGACGAATATGACCAACAATACCACAGTGATGACAAGTAGGTGTAGATTAATTATCCCCTTTACCCTTACAAATAGATTGAGTATGAGACATGATAGGTTTAATGAACATGGTCTTATGAACAGACATATCATGTGAAATAGAAGCAATTTTATCCATACTCAATATAGACCTAGTAGAAGTCAAAATAGCACTCAAGAAATTAATCATCTCAGAGTGTACCAAGCTCTGATACCAACTGAAAAACGAAATTGACTTCTAAAAATAAAGTGTGTGCATAAGTGTCAACAAAAATTAAAGCACAGTGGAAAGTAAATGACACATAGATTTTTGTTGACGAAGTGGAAACTCAGTTAAGAGAAAAACCACTCTGGGGCAGCCAAACCCAGGAATTCCACTATTCAGAAGACATAGCTAGATATAAGACAATAACACTCACATATTCCCGATGCAGTGGTCATATCTTGATCTCTGACGTGTAACCCAACACGAACGCTTCCCAACCAGGTTCTCCTACCTGAAAGGGTCTTCAATGGAAATCCTTACCTTAGAGCCAACCTCTAAGATAGACTTCAGTTGTAGCACAGCAACAACACACTTGAAAAGGGCTTAAGAGGAAATATCACGTCTCTGAGCAGTTGTGGAATTCAATACCGAATTCTTGCAGTTCTCAATGCCCAGGGGCCTTTATTTATAGGCCGGGGGCTCAAATGAGCATCAGGCAAAATATACCTGGACGCCGTCCGGACGGTGGACATGGGCCGTCCGGACGGACAACTGTGCGACAAGATTTTCTAAAAATTTCGCAGGGAAATCTTTCCTGTTTAAGAGCCTCATCCGGACGGGATGGCACATCGTCCGGACAGTCGCACGTCCGCTGCAAGTAATTTCCTTATAAGGCTTTAGAGCGTCCGGACCATGGGGGATGAACGTCCGGACGGCAATTCTTCAACATGCAATTTTCATATCTGCAATGCGCATATCCGGACCATGATAGGCAGTCGTCCGGACGGTTGAAGTCGAATCAGCAATTTCCTTCTTTGATGAAAGTGCATCCGGACCACAACTGTCAGACGTCCGGGCAGTGATATTTGAATTGCGATTCTTGCCTTAAGGAGACGCGCGTCCGGACTGGATACCACATCGTCCGGATGGTTGATTGATCTTCCCTTTCTTGGAACTTGGAAAGAAATCAGAAACTGATCGAGTACTGAGAGGCGTCCGGACGTGCTGCTGAAACGTCCGGACGGATGCAAGCTAGCACAAAAACTTCTCGATACAGTATGGGGTCCGGACGGAATGGCCACTTCATCCGGACGTATGATGTTGATCTGTCTTGGAGGTCCGGACGGTAGACACGTCGTCCGGACGGATGGCATAGTGGACAGATGGGCGTCTGGACGGGATGGCTCGATCGTCCAGAAGGCTGACAGGGAACTTGAAATTCTTCTGTCTTGCAGGCAGAATCGTCTAACATCACTCTGAATAGTGGAATCCCTGTTTACAGCATCTTTACACTTAAGTGATTTTGTCCAAACACAGAATGAGGCTAAAATACTAACAGACTTGATCACAGTTAAGAGAAGAACCAATGTCCCGAAGAAGGTATGTTTGACCGAGCAAGTCAGTTCGATCCTTCAATGCAAGCTGCCCATCAAGTATAAGGACCCTGGATGTCCGACCATCTCTTGCATGATAGGAGATAGCCAAATAGAGAAGGCTTTGCTAGATCTTGGAGCAAATGTCATTCTCCTACCTTATTCAGTTCACCTGCAATTGGGGTTGGGAGAATTGAATCCAACCTTTATGACGCTCCAATTGGCTGATAGGTCAATGAAGGTACCATGGGGAATCATCAAGGATGTCTTGATTAAGGTTGATAAATTCTATTTGCTCGTGGATTTTATAGTGCTAGACACAGAACCGGTCCAGGATGTAGGGATTCAAATACTGGTAATTCTAGGGCGACCATTCTTAGATACGGCTAACGCCCAAAAAAATTGTAGAAGGGGTCATGAAGATCTCTTTTTGCAACATGACAGTGGAACTGAACATCTTCGATATCAGTAAACAGCCATTAGATAATATTGAGTTTGGAAGTGCATGCTTGATTGAGGAGATCATTGAGGATACTATTGATGAAGCAAGCATTGAAGACCCCCTGTGATGTGAACCCCATCAAGAATAACGAGACCCAACAACGAAAGGGAACCCAAGATCGTTCTATGAACAGATTTGAATGGAAGACCTCGACCCGTTGTTTATGACAAACAAGAACCTCGGTATAAGGAAGACGCCACAAACGGTGGTGGAAACTCCGTTTGATAAGTCAAGATGAACGCCACGGGAAATCCCGATAAGTTTGAGTAGTTCTTCAAAGAACCAAAGAGAATAAACCTCACAAGTTTTATGAATAATCAATGTCTATCTTTTTCTTTACAACCACATGCTTAAATAGGCTTTACAAAAGACTAGCAAACTCTTTATCCCTACGCAATCTCTTGTGGTCCAAGCAATTATTTGGGCAACAAACCCATTATGGAAAACTTAGAAATATCAAATCAAAATATACTTAAATATCTAACTTAAATAGGGCATGAAATCGTTCTAAATATGGTACTCTTCATATTTCCATGTCAGTCCACCATCAATTTATTCCGTATCAATTTGGTTTAGATTTCCTGCGATTGTTTTCTTGCCAATTCTTAGCCTTGATCGGATCCTTCTAGAACTTGAATCAAGGTGACGATTCTTTGTTGCCCACATGGATCATGCTCAATGGGCCTCCACGAATTTGCTTGAGCCCATAACTCTTAGATGAGTCCGTCGAGCACATCCTTGAACTTCTTTGCTCGTGCTCTCGTAACCGGCCTTGAACGAGATCCTTCGAAGCGGTGCCTTGATCTCCATCACCCTGGAAGCATGCTTTGCTCAATTCGGAGAAAATCTGGACTTGGACAAGCTACTTGAGCAAGCAAATGCCTGTTAGAGTTTGCTCCTCTAGAGAGCAGCAAGGAAGAGGAGGTAGCAGTTCCCAAGCCTCCCTAGAAGGAACTTAAGCCCTTACCTAAAAGTCATAAGTATAAGTTCCTAGGTCTAACCGAATCTTTGCCAGTAATTATAGCCTCAAACTTAGCTGATGCTCGAGAAGAGAAACAATTGGATGTTTTGAGATAGCACAAGGAGGCTATTGGCTGGACCATTGAAGATATCCAAGGAATCAGCCCTTCGGTGGTTATGCACAAGATACATTTGGAGGATGCCAAATCATCGAGGGAGCCACAAAGAAGGCTCAACCCAGCTATGCAAGAAGTTGTACGGGCTGAAGTGATTAAGTTATTGGATGCAGGCATCATATATCCAATTTCTGGTAGCAAATGGGTAAGCCCAATTCATATTATGCCAAAGCGGGCTAGATTGACGGTAGTGGAGAACAAGGACGGTGAGTTGGTGCCAACTCATATTCAATCAGGATGGAGAGTTTGTATCGAGTACCCCAAGTTGAATGCCGCCACCAGGAAGGATCATTTTGCCCTTCCTTTTATTGATCAAATGGTGGAACGCTTGGCGGGGCATGCTTATTATTGTTTCTAGGATGGTTATTTGGGATACAACTAGATCCCTGTGGACCCCGAAGATCAGGAGAAGACAACTTTCACTTGTCCTTTTGGAACGTTCGCCTATCGTCGCATGCCCTTTGGGTTATGCAATGCACCCGCTACTTTTCAGCAATGCATGGTCAACATCTTTTCCTATATGGTAGAACATTTTTTAGAGATCTTCATGGATGACTTCTCCATCTACGGTTCATCTTCTGAGGAATGTTTGTACCGCCACACGTTGGTCTTAGTACGGTGCAAAGAGAAGAACCTGGTGCTAAATTAGGAGAAATACCATTTTACGGTAAAGCAAGGGATTGTGCTTGGCCACGTCATTTCTCATCATGGGATTGAGGTTAACAAAGCAAAGATAAATCTGATCTCCTACCTTCCACCCCATTTATGGTCAAAGAGGTTCGTTCTTTCCTGGGCCATGCAAGATTCTATAGGGGATTTATCTAGGATTTCAGCAAAATCGCCAGGCCCCTGTGCAAATTGTTGGTAAAGAAGACTCCATTTATATTTGATGAGGGTTGTAAGAAGGCATTTGGGGCTCTAAAAAAGATTCTGACGTCCACACCCATCATCAAGCTACCCAGCTGGGGTGCACCATTTGTTAGTTTGTGATTGGCTACATTATGTTGGACAAAATCACTTCTATGTAATGATGCTTATTATATAGGGATGCTGTTTTATTCGGAGTCTACACTTCATTTTTGAGCTTCAAAGAAGACTCTGTGCAGAATTCAAAGCAGTTAGTACAGTTCCCTTGCAACCGTCCGAACGACGTGTTATAACATCCGGACGCTCAACTGTCCATGCATCATCTATCCGGACGACGAGAACTTTCTATCCAGACCTTCTTCTATGTCGAGAAGCTTCGAACTATTCCAAGTTGCATCCGTCCGAACGTCTCAGCAGCACGTTCGGACACCGTTCAGTCTTCAATCAGCAATGGGATTTCTTTCCAAAACACAGATATGGGAAGACAATTGCAACCGTCCGGACGATGTGTGTTCTCGCCCAAACGTGCCCATTCATAAGGCAAGTTGTGCATTCAAAGTTCAATCGTCCGGACGACAGCTGTTATGGTTCGGACGCCCCAAGCTTTAATATGGAAATTGCGTACAGCTAAAATGCGATCGTCCGGACGCTAGGGTAACACCGTCTGGGCACGGCTCAATTCAGGAAAGAATTTCAACAAATTTCAACGAATTTGGAAAGCCAGTTGTCCGTCCAGACGCCTTATGTCTACAGTCCGGACAGCGCCTAGGTATTTCGAGTCAAACGTATATTTGAACCCCTGTAGCCTATAAATAGAGGCCCTATGCTTGAGAATTGTAAGAATTCGGAATTGAATTCCATAGAAGCTTAGAGAGTTCATTGTGAGGGTTATTGTGCTAAAGCGTCCTCTCTGAAGCCATTGTCAATTGCTATTGTTGTACTGAACTGAAGTCTATCTTAGGGGTTGGCCCTAAGGTAAAGGATTCCATTGAATACCCCTTCAAGTAAGTGACCTGATTGTGAAGCATTCGTGTTGGGTTACACATCAGAGTGCTAGATACGATTGCTGCATCGGGTATGTGAGTGTTACTGTCTATGTACTAGCTTTGTATTTTGAATAGTGGATATCCTGGGTTTGGCTATCTTGGAGTGGTTTTTCTCTTAATTGAGTTTCTACTTCGTTAACAAAATATCTGTCTCTTTATTTTCCGCATTATTGATATTGTGTTGCACACTATTGCACAAACTTATTAAATTAAAAGTCTTTAAATTCCAATTGGTATCAGAACTTGGTACACTCTGTTTAGATTCAATTCTTGAGTGTTACCTTTCCTTTTGACTTCTAGTTTTTTTTTCAATGTCTCAAAATCTTAATATTGTTCCTACCTTTGATGGTACGAACTATGGCTATTGGAATGCTCATATGCGGTTCTTTTTAAAATCTATTAACTGTTGTAATATTGTTGAAATTGGTTGGACTAAGCCCGCGGATGCAACTCTCAAACTAGTCACTGAGAAAAATACATGACTTTCTAATGATAAAGCCCTCCATGGTCTATGTCAAGCAGATTCACCGTCTGAATTCGCAAGAATCTCAAACAGTGAGTCCGCTAAAGAAGCGTGGCAAATCTTAGAAACAACATATGAAGGCACCAAACTTGTTAAATTTGCCAAACTTCAAATGTTGATTTCTATATTTGAAGAAATTAAGATGTTGGAAGATGGGGCATTCGGAGAGTTTTACTCCAAAATGAGCGACCTAAGAAACTCAATGGTGAGTCTTGGGAAAACCGTCTCGGATGTGAAACTCATCCTTAAAATTCTAAGATCTTTACCTGAGCATTTCAGAATTAAGGTGACTACAATTGAAGAAAGCAAAGACTTGGAAGAAATGAAGATTGAAGAGTTGGTGGGTTCTCTTCAATCTTATGAGCTGTCCTTGCCCCCGGTCAAAATGATGAAGACCATTGCCCTGAAAGCTTCCAAGAAGAAGGTCGAAGTCTCATCTTGAGACGACTCTGAGGAAGAAGAAAAAAATGTGGCTATGCTAGCCAAAAATTTCGAAAGATTAATGAGAAATGAGCGATTCAAGAATAAGTTTTCCGAAAAAATGAAGAAGGCCCCCAGAGAATCTGAACCTGAGGAAGTTGAGAAGAAAGATCCCAGAGGCCCAAGATGTTTTGAATGCTCAGGGTTTGGGCATATACGGGCTGACTGTGGGAACCTCAAGCAGGGAAAAAGGAAGGCTTACAATGCGACTCTCAATGATGAGTTCGAAGAAGAAGAAGCTCCTGAGCAAGAAAAATTTCTATCCTTTGTGGCTTCGCATGTAGAAGAGGAAGGTGCTTAGTACTCAGAGCATAGTGATAAAGATGGAGAAGAACTCAAGGAGGCTTATAAAATCCTCTATGTAGAGTTTAAGAAACTGAGAGAGGTTCACAAGCAGCATATTCACGATCTAAATAGCTTATAGACAAAGAAGAGCTCACTGCTGCTCAAGATACAAGGGCTAGAGGAAAAGCTACTAGAGACACAACTACAATTGGAGAGGGTCACTGATGAGAAGCTAACTCACATGCTATCAATTCAGAAGGTCCCAACAGACAAGACTGGACTCGGGTATGTAGCTCCTCCTTCTGATATTCCCTCTACTTCCAGGACTGCCTTTGTTAAGCCTACAGTCCTCGAGCCTCCACCCACTGTTGAAGATAAAGGGTAAAGGGAAGGACAAAATCAATGGAGATGTTCTGGGTACTCAGTAGCCACCTACCATCAGAAGATCTCCCATATGCCATCACTGCAGATTAAGTGGGCATGTCCGACCCCAGTGCTCCCTTCTCAAAGCTCAGAGAGCAAGGTCAAGAAAAAAGTGCCCAGACAAGCAAATTATGGCACAAGACCTTTGGCCCAGTATTAGACTCCATGGCATCAGGCTCCTCATCAGGCTCCTTATCAGGCTCCATGGAATCAAGCTCCAAGACATCAGGCTCCTCAATATCAAGACCCATGGCATCATGCCTCACGACACTAGGCTCCTCAGCATTAGCGGCCTTAGCAAAGATTTGTTCCTGCCAAGCAAAATGGAAAATCAAAGACTAACAAATCCAAGCACTTCAAAAAGCCGCAGAGGTGGAGGATGATCAAAACTGCAAGGAGCTCCCCATCTGGATGCAGAGCATGATATAATGGATGGATCATCAAATGAGATCCTACCAACAACCACCGACAGGAAGGCAAGCATGGGTCAAGAAGAAGGAAGACATGCACCCCTTGAGGGGGAATGGACTCGCCTAGCTGGTGAGAATTATCATGCCAAGGGTTTGGTTCCTAATCCTAAGGTATCTGGTTTGATTGCATTGCATAATCTTTTACATGTTATATCTAGTGTTTGCTGTGCAATCTTGGAACCACTGTTATTTTCCCCCTATTTCTCTTGAGAGAATTTGCAAGTACTAATTGGGGAAGACATAAAAAGTATGTCGAGTGACTATTTTTCTGTATTGGCAACTTTGATCCTTCACAGGTTTGATCTTGGCTTGCATGCTAAATCTATGATGTTGTTTCCATAAATCATGTTTTTTTAAAAATAAAAAATAAAAATAAAAATGGGGGAGAAATTGCAAGGAATTTTTCTCTTTTCTTGGCATGTCAGATATTGCATGTATTTTTACCTGATATCTCAGTTCATTACTCATTAATTGATTATGCCTAGATATGATTGAGAGTTTATGTCTATATATTTGCCAAGGTTTTTCCTGTGCATGTAAAGGCTGGATAGTTACTTTCCTCATGCGATGAAAATGTGCATTATCCAAGGCTCCCCTAAGGTACATCTTTTCCTCTCTGACTGTTTGCTTCTGGAAATTCTAAATAAGAGAGATGTTTATGATAAGATGGTCAAATTGACAAACATGCTAGTTGAACCTAGAGCCTAAAAATTCTAGCATTCTCTTTAGGTTGCAGCACCAACAATAACCAAGTAGTTATTCCTCTGAATTCTGTGTTATATGCTTATATCTTGTCCTTCATGGTGCAAGTAAAAATTTTACCTTGTCCTTCATGGTACAAGTAAAAACAATTAAGTGCTGCATCTTAGGGAGAGTGTATCAAATGAGGGTTGCTAGGCCCTAGTGAATAAAAAGGATTGACTTTTGACTAATCTTTCATTGATTTTCTCTTTTGTCTAAGAAAATCCGGTTACTTTTTGTCATATAATTGAACTTCATACCTTATTGAGAAAGTCTTCACACACACACGCATTGTAACGCCCCGAATTTGAGCCTACAAATTCATAAGCAGAAACCTCTGGTTTCCACGTGACATTACTACATCAGAGATAAACTCTCACAGCGGAATATAATTTTTTCTTCTAAAGACTTAGGAATTGATAGCATAACACATTAGAGCTGACTGAAATACCTCTATACATTTATTAAAAGTTACTTAGGTTTATCTTTACATGCTATATGCACACTAGGTACATCAAAATTAGTGCCACATGCGGCATTTAAGCATATAACATAAAACATGCCAAACATGACATCGTTATACATATTTACATGCCATAAAACAAAACACACATAAATACGACTATCAATTTCTAAGCTGGCACATATTACTTTGGTAATGGTTTCAAAAACCATCGAAACTGGCATATGGGTCCATGCCTTCAACCTTCTGATCTGTATTAATAACTATGCAAATATGGCGTTATCATATTTGCATAGACAAACAAGTGAGTCATCCATTTTCATATCTAAGTTACCATCAATCCAAAACAGTTCATAAAGAATGCAAATGCAAGGGTTGTATGAACATGCATCGTAGTAACCATTTAGTTTGGTATTTTATGATCATCTTTCTTCAGACCTCTCGTTCTTGGGTTATCCGAACCTGTTCATGTCCTTTGCCTCCCACTTAAAGTCTTACCTGTTTGTACTGGAATCCTATCGGTCCCAGCATTAGTTATATATTAGGACTTTGGACACACCCTGGGTCACTTTGAACCCCCTGGGTCCACTGACTAGCCTTCCTTCCACTTGCTACTACATCAGCTTGTTGATGGCTATCACCTCAGCCGTTATATTAATTGGACACAACATGCAATGCATGAACAATCACATGCAATGAACACACACACCACACAGTCTTAATGAAACATAGAATCATTCCTCAGTAAGTAACTTCATACTTACACTCTTCTCCGTGTAGTTCCTTAGACTTCTTTTCTGCATATAAATACATCCACACAATAGTATATATATCAATTATCTATCAAACAAATCATTGTTTATAGACCCTCATCTCTTTATATTTAGTATTATCCATCACTTCATTATGTTTGAGACGATCACTTATAACAATCTTAAAACCTTGGTTCATGATTTGATGACGAGGCTATATAACTAATACCAACAAATATGAACTTAAAGGATTAAAATATATCATAAGGGCAATAAGAGTAAATACGATCAACTCATGAAAGTCATGAGGACAATGAAATATAATAGGAAATATAAATACGATCAACTCATGAAGTCATGACGACAATGAAATATAAAGGAAATATAAATACGATCAACTCATGAAGTCATGAGGACAATAAAATGAAAAAGGAAATATAAATACGATCAACTCACGAAGCCATGAGGACAATAAAATGAAAAAAGAAATATAAATACGATCAACTCATGAAGTCATGAGGACAATAAAATGAAAAAGGAAATATAAATACGATCAACTCATGAAGCCATGAGGATAATAAAATGAAAAAGGAAATATAAATACGATCAACTCATGAAGCCATGAGGACAATAAAATGAAAAAGCAGTTTATATTACTTTTTGCTTTAATTCTTTTATCTCATAAGCTTATTGGGTCTTTAAACAACTCATAAAAACAAGCAATGAAATCAAATAGTAAGAAGGAGATGCCAAGTGGTTCATAAGATATTCCTTTGAAAGTTTCACGTTCAAACTATATCATTTGAGTTTTTTGGACTCGATATAGTAGAAGTGAATCAAATGCTTTCTTAGGAATATCCAAGAAGTCACTCCATGCATCAAGATCACTTACCAAGTTGATTTGGAGAGAAAAACCTTCAAGAACACCAAGGTGGCCGTGTGGTACAAGGAGAGAAAAAGGGAGAGAAAACTAAAGTACAAGCTTAGATGAAAGTTGTCTATGATTTGTGTGGAAAGACCAAGACCCTTGCATGCTTATTTATAGGAGGAAAGTAGGGTATTAACGTGCAAAATGTAATAAAATAATTAAACTATTAGATAATATCTTGCAAACTAGTCCTTACTTTATCATCTATTTGAATTTTAGGATTTTCGTCCAAATGGACGGCAGCTTACTCGGACCTACTTTTCGATGGTCAAACCAACTCCAATTGACTTGAAATTTTGAGAGTAGATAGAGGACCTCAATACAAACACTTTCTAATTTTAGTTTGACTCATTTCGAGTTTGTTTTGACTTAGTTCCATTTAAGTCAAATTTTCTGTCTAATAAGCCAAAATATCTTTAAACTACTTTTTGCGTTCACACTTGCTTTATTGGTTTTTCTTTCTTGTCATGATTACTCATGAGATATTCTTGAGATCTTTTATTCCTTCATCATTACTCTTGACTTCTACACAAAAATGTTCTAGAACCATGGTGATATTTTTCTCTGACAATTTTTCGTTTAATTTCGACAGTTGGGTTATTTAGGCTCGGGTCAAAAAGTTAACTGGTGGACTTTTTTACTAACTTTTTCCATATGATAGATCTTTCTTTTGTGAGCATAACGGTCTTTGAATCAACTACATCTGAGTTCATTTGACCTATTTTCGGTTCAATGAAAGTTTAAAGGTTAAATGTTACTTTTAGTTTTTTTTTTTTTTTTTTTAAGGGTTTTTAGGTTTGATCTTTGAGTTTTTAAAATAACTTTAGGTTTGCTTATAAAAACAGAAAAAATGAAATGGACTTCTAAAATAAGACAAGTGTGTGCTTATCGTGTTAACAAAATTAAACAATGCGGAAAATAAATAACACAAGTATTTTTGTTAACAAAGTGGAAACTCAAGATGAGAAAAACCACTCCGGGGCAGCCAAACCCAGGATATCCACTATTCAGAAGACAAGACTAGAGACAAGATAGTAACACTCACATACCCCTGATGCAGTGGTCGTACCTTGCTCTCTAACGTGTAACCCAACACGAACGCCTCCCAACTAGGTCTCCTACCTGAAAGGGTCTTCGATGGAATCCTTTATCTTAGGGTCGACCCCTAAGATAGACTTCAGTTATAGCGCAACAACAGCACACTTGCAATGGCTTGAGTGGGAAGCATTCAAGTTGGGTTACACGTCAGAGTACTAGATACGATCACTGCATCGGGTATGTCAGTGTTACTATCTATGTACTAGCTTTGTCTACAGAATAGTGGATATCTTGGGTTTGGTTGTCCCGGAGTGATTTTTCTCTTAATTGAGTTTCCACTTCGTCAACAAAATATCTGTCTCTTTATTTTCTGCATTATTGATAGTTTGTTGCACACTATTGCACACACTTGTTAAATTAGAAGTCCTTTAAATTTCACCATTTGAGATCATGTGCGACGCTTCAGACTATCTAGTTGGAGTTGTTTTGGGGTAGCGTATTGATAAACTCCCCCATGTCAAATACTATGCGAGCAGGACTCTGAATGATGCCCAACTCAATTACTCTACCACTGAGAAGGAGTTGTTGGCAATCGTATTTGCTTTGGATAAGTTTCGATCATATTTGATAGGATCCAAAGTCATCATCTACTCGAATCACGTAGCATTGAAGTATCTTTTCTCCAAGAAAGATGCTAAATCTCGCCTCATCTGGTGGATCTTACTGCTGCAAGAGTTTGATATTGAGATTCAGGATAAGAAGGGTTCCAAAAATGTGGTGGCCGATCTTCAGTCTAGATTGACTATGGAATTCACTAAGTCACCCTCATCTCTAAGACCTTCCTTGATGAGCAATTGATGCACATTGCTCACACTCCTTCACTGTGGTTCACAGATATAGTGAATTGTTTTGTCACTGGTCACATTCCTTTACATTGGGGACAACAAGATAAATCCAATTTTATGGCCATGGTGAAGTACTTTTTCTGGGACGATCCTTACCTTTTTAAAGAATTGTCCTAATCAGATCATTAGGAGATGTATCCTTGAGCATGACCAATCTAATGTCATCCCCTTTTGTCACAATCATGCGTGTGGAGGAAACTTTAATGCAAAGAAGACCGCTGCAAAGATTTTGTAGTGTGAATTTTATTGGCCTACCTTGTTCCGTGACTTTCACACCAATTGTACCTCTTGTGACCGCTGCTAGAAGTTAGGGAGTATTTCTAGAAGGAATATGATTCCTCTCAACCCCATTCTAATTGTTGAGATTTTTATGTGTGGGACATTGATTTTATGGGACCTTTCCCAAACTCCTTTGGCTATCTATATATCCTTGTTGCTGTGGACTATGTGTCCAAATGGGTGGAAGTTGTTGCATGCAAGACTAATGACCACAGAGTAGTGGTCCAGTTTTTGAAGGACAATATCTTTCCACGTTTTGGTACTCCCTAAGCAATCATAAGTGATGGAGGTAAGCATTTCTGGGACAGGATTTTTGAGCAGTTGATGAAGAAATATTTCATCACACACAAGGTTACAACCCCATATCACCCTCAGACTAGCGGACAAGTGGAGGTATCTAATCAAGATATCAAGAGAATTTTGGAAAAGGCGGTAAATCCTTCACGGAAAGATTGGTCTCTGGGCTTGAATGATGCACTTTGGGCATATTGCATAGACCCCAATTAACATGTTTTCATATCGGCTTATCTACGACAAGGCATATCATCTTTCGATGGAGTTGGAGCATCGATCTTATTGGGCCATCAAGCAACTGAACTTCGATCTCACGAAGGCTGGCTCACAAAGGAAGCTCCAACTCAATGAATTGGAGGAACTGAGGAATGATGCTTATGACTGTGTGAGGTCATACAAGGAACAAATAAAGAGGGCCCATGACCAAAATATTCTAAGACGATCTTTTGAACCTGGTCAGAAAGTCCTCTACAATTCACGGCTACATCTCTTCCCAAGTTTAGATCTTGATGGACGGGCCCATTTATTGTTCGATCTGTCTTTCCTTATGGGACCATTGAGATCGAGGATCCTAAGAATGGTATGACTTTCAAGGTCAATGGACAAAGGCTGAAACCATTCTTAGAGTTGAAGAGTCCGGAGATTGAGACGACTCCATTGGAGGATTCGAGCTATCAGAGTAACTGTCGTCTCTGGAGGAAAGTCTGGCTGAAGACTTAAAACTTAGCGCTTGTGTGAGGTAACCCTCATTATTTTCCTTGTCACTTGATTGTTTGTTTTGTTTTTGTTGTGTTTTTCAGGATAAGTGTCTACGATTCAAGTTTGGGGGAACATGCTGCTACGTTACACTCGACTTGCATCACCCATTTGTTATTGTATTTTTGGTCACATTGGGACAATGTGTCATTTTAGTTTGGGGGTGGGATAGACATTTATGTTTATGTCGGTTATTTTGTTGTTTTGTTGCTTTTGTGTAAATAAAAAAAAATTTAAAAAAAAAAAAAAAAAAAAAAAAAAAAAAAAAAACCAAACAAAACAAAGGAAACCAAAAAAAAAAAAAAAAAAAAAAAAAATTGCTTAGTATGGGCTTACGGCACTATCCAATAATGCAATGACTGTGAAAGTTCTGGTTAGGAAAGTCTTGGGATTTAAGAGTGTCCTTATGACCCCCCTCACTTTCCTGAGAACTAACCTGGTCGCACATTGGATAATTCTGTTTACCCTATTCAAAAAATAAATAAATAAATAAAAAATCTTTGCTATGTTGTTGATTGAGCATGATTACATCTTACTATGGTTTGCATATCATTGGTTTATTTAACATCCTGAACGTTGCATATCATTAGAAATCTAAATCTGTTGACTCATCTACTAGATTAGAGAGAACTCACTTGTTTTAATTGAAATTCACATGCACATTAGCATTGGTTCTGTGAGGTATGAGATTTGAATTGAGGAATGTGTATCATATGATTTGTTGATGAAACCTTAGTTTAAACAAAATAAAATAAAATAAATCATTAGTTTGAGTTCTCATTGAGTAACCAGGCCTCTTGCCTCACTAAGCTTTGAGTGTTCGCGTAAAACGATGTGAAATTTAAATTTGATTGATTGTATGGCTAGTTTGGCTTCGTAGACTTTTTGACTTGAGTAATTAAGCCCTTAAGGATGTATCTACATCTAGTACCCTAAAATTATCTTGTTTGGGACTCACTAGCCCAACACTTGCTACATAGGTCAATTAGAAAGCTTAAGGGAGTCAAGCATTGTACAGCCTACAAAAATTAAATAAATAAATTTAATTTAAGCCTTGATTGTTTTCATCTAATAAAATTCTTATGAATTTTGGGGTACACAAACTTTGAGAAAAATTGAAACCTCATGAGTCTTTGTTAATCTCACTTTGCACTTATCGGAGCATGTGTTGTCTCAATTTTCCAGCTATGAGTTAAATGATTTGTGATGTCTGATGTGATTGTGATGTTCACCTTGTTAAACCTACTCATGATATATGAACCATGTGTTTGTGTGGAAGTTTTTGTTTTGACAACAACATAGTGCTTTAAAATGTTTGTGAGTATCATTCCTAAAAAACCCTCAAGAGACTTCACTCGTCCTCTAGGGAGCCCTAAGGGTAAAGGCATGTTGCATACGCTAAATGCAATCGTCTCTCCCATGAAAGCGGATTTATGTTTCTTGCTTTAATTTTATTTTTCATTTTGTTTTGCTAAGGGACTAGCAAAATGTAAGTTTGGGAGTATTTTATGAGTACCAAATATTGTATATTTGGACCCCATAATTTGCATTTGTTAAACCTTTAGCTTTGTTATTTTTTGATTTCTTGGTTAGTTTTGGTGTTTTAGTGTTTTGCAGGACTTTGAGATAAAATTGCAATATTTTTGTGGGATTTGCAAAGAAGTAGGAGAATAAGTTTTTAGAGCCATTCAAAGCATGGGTGTTAAGGCTGACGTGGCAGCACCTTTGGAGAATCAAGCACCTGGAAGGCGTACAAGCGCTCGAGTACGATGTCGCTCGAGCGATTATCAAGGCTGACGTAGCAGGCTCAAATTTCAATGCTATGACGGCTGCTGACACCCTAAATTCTAGCATACTTTTCTCCTATTAGGATTTTGAGGTGTAGAGGTGTCATTTTGTAAAAATTTGGTTTTAACCTAATTTTCTGCTATAAATAACTATGCTAGGCACCACTTAGATCACTAACTTTCTTCAGAGCATTGTTTTAGCTCTTGTCTTGTTCTTTCTTTTGTAAGTTTAAACTTCTTTTGTATTTCCTTTAATTTATTTAAAGTTATTTAGTCTCTATTCTTCTTTCTTTCTTCATCATTTTACTTTATTTCTTTAATTTATTTAAAGTTATTTAGTCTCTATTCTTCTTTCTTTCTTCGTCATTTTTTTTTTTTTTTTTTTATATTTTCATTTCAAGATTTTTAGTGTTTTTAGTCATGAGAGGCTAAAATCCTCAACTAAGGTTAAGGATGAAACCACATTAATGATAACACCTACACTCTTGTCATGGTGTTCGTAGATTTGATGTTTTAAGTATTTTATATTCAAGTTCTATTTCAATTTATTGATTTATTTCTTTAGATTGAGAATTTTATCTTTTAAGTAGATATTTGTTGTGTTTCAAGCAATGGATACTTCGATTAATTTCTTTGAGAATGGGATATCCATTGTGATTTGTCTGACAAACGAATACAATGGATGATTTCTACTCTAAGGGATAATCGTTGTGATTTGTTTTTGAGTTGGATTCGTCAAATGGTTTCACGCTTTGTTGTTTAAGAACTTGAATATCGAGCTCCTGTGAATCAAATTTATGAATAGAATGCAATAGTATGGTGTTTGATTTGGTTTGGTGGATTCCGATACCTTAGTAGTTTTTCTTCTTTGTGTTTGTTTACTCATTTTTTTATTTTATTTCTTTGTTCTTAAAAAAATCCAAAACGCAACTCTAGGTTAAAATAGAATTAATCTAAATAGAAATTGATTTTCTTTTGTTTGCACACACTTCCTTGTGGATACGATCTCGCACTTGCATGCACTATGCTACATACGACTCGTGCGTTTGCGAGTAAAATTTTGCACATCATAATGCAGAAGTTCCTTCGCATCTCTTGATAAAATATCATATGTGGTATTTTTATATTGGGTCTTTATCTTTTAATTAACTCACTAGGGTATAATTTTAAACCCGTTTTGGCTCTCGTTCATTTCATTATTAATATTATTTCTATCATAATATTATTGTACCGATAATAATAGTATGCACAATCAATTACATACATTAATATTATACTCACCAATTTACGAAACATTTAAGTCAGTCTATTTATTAATCAGGTTGCTTAGTAATATTATTGTAGTCCATAATAATATTCAATCTTTATGAATATTTTCCTCAAACACTGATGAATATTTAGTCCATAAATATTCATATTATTTTATTACTATTAGTGGATTTTAAATTCTATTTTAAGACGTTATATTCTAGGGTTTAAAATCTGGGGCGCTACAAAGAAACTTCTATATATGTTCCCAACTGCTTAGTATGCCCTAATGTTTTCTAAAGGTAATGTTTACTCTATCAGCAACATTTTTTCAAGAAAAGAAGTTCATAAAAATGAGAAGTTGTTATTGTAATCATATTGCGAAAACTCAATGATTTTTTATACTACTGAGGTCTCGGTATGTTTTATACGGATGTGGCTACCACTACAACCGTATAGATGATGGTCTTATGGATGCAGGTACACCTGAGGTTGAGGTAGACGGCGATCCAGTGGCGTTGTATCTGGGGTATTACGATTGAAGCCCATAGTGACAGTCGTAATGAGATGGACAATGGTGTCCTCTCTTTTGGTATATTTTGTATATGGCTTGTGACGTATGTGTCACATATTCTTTTGTAAAGCCATTCTTTTGTAATAGTTGTAATGTTGTTAAGCCTTAAACAGATAGACATGTATTATGGCTCTTTTTGTATAAACAACAGGTTACGTTATAAATGTGTTTTTCCGCTGCATAGATGTAACTTTGATTATCAGGTACATGTTATGGGGCTTGTGCCATATGTTGCTGAGCAACAAATAGTTGTGCCAATGTGTTGATCCATTTATGAAAAATGAAATTTGACTTCTAAAATAAATAGCAAGTGTGTGCACAAAGTGTCAACCAAAATAACTATGTGGAAAATAAATGACACAAGGGTTTTTGTTAGTGAAATGGAAAGTCGATTGAGAAAAACCACTTCGGGGCAGCCAAACCCAGGATATCCACTATTCAGAAGACAAAGCTAGATACAAGATAGTAACACTCACATATACCTAATGCAGTGGTCGTACTTTGCTCTCTAACGTGTAACCCAACACGAACACTTCCCAACCAGGTCTCCTATCTGAAGGAGTCTTCAGTGGAATCTTTTACCTTAGGGCCAACCCCTAAGATAGACTTCAGTTGTAGCGCAGCAACAGCACACTTGCAATGGCTTCAGAGGAAACTTAATTAGCTCAACAATCTCTCAAAATAACTTCTCTGAGCACCTGTGGAATTCAATACCGAATTCCTACAGTTCTCAATGCCCAGGGGCCTCTATTTATAGGCTGAGGTACAGAATGGGCGACCGCAGTGATATATGCGGGTACCGTCCGGACGGTGAAACACTGTCGTCCGGACGGACAACTGTGCGACAGATTTTTTTGAAAATTTTGCTGAGAAATCTTTCCTGTTTAAGAGCCGCGTCCGTCGGTGAGACACTGTTGTCCGGACGGTCGCACGTCCGCTGCAAGTAATTTCCATATAAGGCTTTCGCGTGGTCGGACGGCTGATCTTCAACACGCAATTTCCATATCTGCTATGCGGGCGTCCGGACCATGAAAGGCAATCGTCCAAATGGTTGAAGTCGAATCGGCAATTTCCTTAACTGTTTAACGCGCGTCCGGACCAAGGCTGACTGTCGTCCGGACGGTTATATTTGAATTGCGATTCTTGCCTTATGTATGAGCGCATCCGAACGGGAATTCACATCGTCCGGACGGTTGAAGCAATCTTCCCTTAAATTGAACTTGGAAAGAATCTGAAGCTGATCGATCACTGAGAGGCATCCGGACAAGCTGCTGAAACGTCCGGACGGATGCAAGCTGGAACAGTAGCTTCTTGAAACAGTGAAGGTCTGGACGGGAATGCACGTTGTCCGGACAGATGATGCTTGGTCTGTCGGGTCTCCGGACGGTTTGGCACGTCGTCCGGATGGATGGAATAGTGGACAGATGGGTGTCCGGACGGGATGACACGTCGTCCAGACAGCTGACAGGGAACCGAAATCTTCTATCTTGTAAGCAGTGCAGAATCTTCTGACATCACTCTGAATAGTGGAATCCCTGATAAAAGCATCTATACATACAAGTGATTTTATCAACCAGAATGTAGCCAATCAAAACCTAACAAACTCCCCCTTTGGCCATTCTGGGAGAAAAATCACTTGACCAGTTTTGGAAATACATTCCCGGTCCAAAAATAAAAATTACTCCCCCTTTTTGTCACAAAAGGGCAAAGGGTAAAATAGAGTAATGAAAAAATACTCCCCTTAAATGTCTTAGAAGGACAAAGGTAAACAGAGTAATAATATCCACAGACAAAATCATTCTAAAATCCAAAACAATAGGAAAATAGAGAAGAGTCTGCAAGTGGCCCAAAAGAGAGGAACATAAATCCTCCAAGTATCAAATCCTGCTGATCCACTAAAATCAAGTAACGGAGAGAAATCCGTATAAAAGGCTGGATTTGTACTACTTCGGCTTCTAGCTCAGGAAGCCGGGAACCATGGACTGAAAGATCTTCAATCTCTTGATTTTGCAAAGCCTGAACCTGGTTATCCGCAGATTGACATCTTCTAAGCAACTGGTCTGCAAGATAACTAAGGAGATTCACCACTGAACTTCTGACTGAAGCAGATCTGAGGGAATGCTACGGAAGACTCTGCATGAGCTGGGGGGAAAAAGCTTATCTTAATCCTAAGACCCTTGGAAATTTTGAACAAACAAAATTAATTTTCCAAAGGATGCATCTGTCAAACACTATGCTGGGAGCCGCTAGATGTCGTATTCCTGAACCAAAAACCAACTAGAAATATCTCCAAAAATACCATTAGATCCTGTTAGTTCCAAAAAAATAATGTGATATTTATGACGGCTGTCAAATGGATGCCAAAGAATTACAAAAACAAAGATCCCAGTCCAAATGACCAGATATATCAATATCAACCCAACACACAGACAGAATAGGATTTTCATGCACACTATCTCAAGAAAATATCCCAACAAATATTCCAATATTCTAAAAGTACAAAAACTTAAAAGAATAACAAAAGACACAATGAAGATCATGGGATGAGAAGAGATGTGTAAAGAATGCCAAAATCTTGGGAGAAATCCACGAGAATAACACACAACATGCCATGAGAAATCATTAAAAATGCAAAGATGTGTATATGGCAAGAAAAAAGGAACGCAATTCTTAAACCTGTTGAGATCTCTTCCGAACATGTCACTTAACCATCCGAACGGCTACTGCTAGGATAGCATACGGCAAGACTGCGCTCATTCGAATGCTTTACACTGAAAGATAGAAAACTGAAGAAAAATTTGCAAAATTTAATTTTTCTCAGGTCAGTTTTAGAACACGCATGTATAAGCCACTGATAACACAATCAGAGAGCATCTCAAAACTACACAGAGATATAAAAGAGAGTTGGGAGTACAATCAGCACAAATATTTTCCTGGACATAGAAAATTCAAATAGACAACTCAACTCATGCAATGCGTGTGTGTGTGTGTGTGTGAAGACTTTAACCCACAAGGTATGACTATCATAGATATGACAAAGAACAACTAGATTTTCTAGACAAGAGAGAAAATCAATGCAAGATTAGTCAAAAGGCAAGTGCTGTTGCTGTGCTGAACTGAAGTCTATCTTAGGGGTTGGCTCTAAGGCAAAGGATTCCATTGAAGACCCCTTCAAGTAGGAGACTTGGTTGGGAGGCGTTTGTGTTGGGTTACACGTCAGAATTCAAGGTACGACCACTGCATAAGGTTATGTGATTGTTACTACTTTCTAACTAGTCTTGTCTTCTGAATAGTGGATATCCTGGTTTGGCTGCCCCGGAGTGGTTTTTCTCTTAACTGAATTTCCACTTCGTCAACAAAATATCTGTCTCTTTTAATTCCGCATTTTGATATTTTGTTGCATACTTTTGCACACACTTGTTAAAATTAGAAGTCATTTATTTTTCAAGACACAAGCTGTCCTCTTTCTTAATCCAGACCAGTTTATTAGAGGTATTCTTGTTTTTATTAAGCAAGACAGATTTCTTCTCATTAGAGGTAAGGCTTTCTAGCTTTTCACTAATGAGTTTGACCCAATCACTCAAATTCTTGACTTGGTTCTCAATACCAGGTTCATCTTTTCCTAAGTACATGTAGTTTATCCCAAGGTTTCTGAGAATGTATCTGAAAGCAATTAGGGCGGATATGACCACTAATGCCACAGTGATGACAAGTAGAGATAGAATTGAAATTTTTATGCCTAGTCCCTTTAGTACTTTTCCCTTTATCCCCACAAGTAAAATGAGTATAATGTTGAAACATGCTAAGTTTAACAAACGTAGTTCTATATGCAAGCATAACATGTGAAGAAGAGGCAACACTATCAATACTCAAACTAGAATCAAAAGGTTTTTCCAAAGGAAGTTTTGATTTCATTCGAGCATCTTCCAAAGACTTCATTTTTCAAATAAGTACATCTTTCTCTATTTCAAAATTTTTAAGTCTTCGTAAATGATCAATACTAGAATTTTTAAAACCTTCAAATTGATTGACCAATTTGACACACATCCTTTGGAGTTCACATTTTTCCATCAAATCAACATTGGTAGACATGAAAAAAAAAAAAAAAAAAAATAGAAGTCAATAGAATCACACTCAAGAAATAAATCTAACAAGAGTGTACCAAGTTCTGATACCAATTGAAAAATAAATTACTTCTAATTTACCGTGTGTGTGCACAATGTGTAACAAAATATTGTAAATGCAGAATTTAAAGAACAAACATATTTTGTTAACGAAGTGGAAACTCAATTAAGAGAAAAATCACTCCGGGGCAGCCAAAACCAGGAAATCCACTATCAGAAGACAAAGCTAGTACAAAGACAGTAACACTCACATACCTGATGCAATGATCGTATCTTGCACTCTGACACGTAACCCAATGTGAACGCCTCCTAACCAAGTCTCCTACTCTAAAATATAACTCTCTAAACACAACGGAATTCAATACCGAATTCTTACTATTCTCAAGCCTAGGGACCTTTATTTATAGGCTGCAGGTTCAAATGAGCATCTAGCTTGAAAAACCTAGGCCCCGTCCGGACGGTAGACATAAGGCGTCCGAACAGACAACTGTGCGATTGGCTTTCCAAATTTCGTACAAATTCTTTCCTGAATTGAGCCACGTCCGGACGGTGTTGCCCTGTCATCCGGACGGTCGCACTTCAGCTGCACACAATTTCCATATCAAGGCTTGGCGCATCCGGACCATGAAGACTGTCGTCCGGACGGTGAATCTGATGTACGCAATTTCCATATATGAAGCTCGCGCGTTCAGACCATGAAGACCGTGGTCCGGACGTCTAAATTTTGAATGCGCGACTTGCCTTGTGGATGAGCGCGTCAGGATGGGAATCCACATCTTCCGGACGGCTGCAGTCGTCTTCCCATATTTGTGTTTTGGAAAGAAATCTCATAGTTGATCGAACACTGAGTGGCGTCTGACGTGCTGCTGAAATGTCCGGACGGATGCAAGCTGGAGCAGTTTGAAGCTTCTTGACACAGAGGAAGGTCCAAACAGAAAGTTCTCGTTGTCCGAGCGGATGATGCTTGGACAGTTGAGCATCCGAATAGAATATCACGTCGTCCGGACGGCTGCAAGGGATCTGATTTCACTGACTTCTAGACTGTGTAGAATCTTCTAGAAGAACTCTGAATAGTTGAATCCATGTTTAAATGCATCATTACATAGAAGTGATTTTGTCCAAAAGAATATAACCAATCACAAACTAACAAACTCCCTATTTGGCCATTCTGGAAAAATAATCACTTGACCGGTTAAGAATACAAACCCGGTCCAAGTCAAAAATTACTCCCCCTTTTTGTCACAAAAGTACAAAGGGTGAAACAAAGTAAGGATAAAAACCATATAAAAATTACTCCCCCTAGATGTCTCAGAAGGACAAGTGTAAACAGAGTAATAATATCCAATAGTTAAAATGTTTTAACAAATAATCCACAAAACAGTGTCCCAACAATACAAAAAAAAAAACGATACAAAGAAAATCAAGATGCATTTGCCAAAGGCGCATCGTCCTCATCATCACTGTTGGATGGATGATGATCCTAAGACACTCCTGGATGTCCAGCTGGCTCTACTCCACACGGAGGTTGATCGAGTGAACCTCCTGCTGCAAAGATGAAAGTGCCAATTGCATAGAGCTCATGCCGCCCTGGAGGGCAGCCAAAAGCCTCCAATATCTAAGCATAGCCGGCATCCTGCTGCGAAGGTGGAGGAGCAGTCTGAAAAGAGGATGCCATATCAGGAACTGCTACATGGATAAGAGGGGGCAGTGGAACATCATCCTGATCATCACACCTCAGCTGGGCGTTAAACTTCATCAGTGTCTACTTGCTGATGGGATCCTGAATCTTCATTTTCTGCTCTCCAGTTACACCGATGCCTAACTGTAAAATAATCTGAATGAGCAGGTAGCCAAAAGGAAGACCGGTATTGCCCTCATCACGGGCCTCCAGAATAACTCCCAAAATATGCTTGCATAGGCAGAAAGGCAAGCGAAGACAGATGGCATATACGAACTGAGCCCTCTTCAAGATCAGATCACTGCGCCTAACAACGGGCCAGAGGTTGTGCTGGACAATCTTGGCAAGCATGCAGTGTAGGGCAAATAGGGCACCGATCCTGATGGTAGTGGCATGCTCCTCTCCCTGAGGGACAGCATGGAAAAAGTCTCTGAGATCATCCAGATGAGATAATACAACCATATTTTACGGGCTGCCAGAGATCTAGAGCAGAGGCACTCCAATGAACTGATTGATGATCTGCGGATCAACAGTGATAGTATGCCCATCCACAAAGGACTGAAGAACCAACCCGCGGTCATCATCCTGAACAACCTGGAGATTAGCATAAAACACTCTAACAAGCTGATTCCTTGGAGTTAGGCATCACATGATTAGTTAAGCAAGAATTATCTAAATAAGCTGTATCTTCTATCACAGGCTTAATATCAACAAAACCTAATTCAAAATTAGAAGCATGTTAAGTAGAAGTACTTAAATCATTAACATTTAAATCAGGCTTGTTAGAAATATCTGTATGAATACAAAGCATGCTTTTCAAATTATTACTAGAGAATTTTTTCAAGAGATCCTTTGATTCTTTTAATTTATTCTCTAGTGCATCAACAGTATCAAAAAACATGGTATTCTCAGATTTCAAAGAGTCAATCAAAACATGTGATTCAGATAATTGTAAAATCAAAGACTATTTTTCTTGCTTAATCTTCTTGAGTTCTTTATTGGATTTCTTAAAGAGTTTACCTATCAAAAGGGTATCTTTAGAGAAATCATAAAAATCATCTTCAGAGAACTCAGGAAGATTTATGTTAAAAGAAGTCATGGATCACACTTAGGAAATAAATCCAAACACAAGTGTACCCGCTCTGATACCAATTGAAAATAATTTATTGACTTCTAATTTAAACCAAGTGTGTGTTTGTGTGCAAACAAATATCTTAAATGCGAAATTTAAATGAGACAAGATATTTGTTACGAAGTGGAAACTCTATGAAGAGAAAAAACCACTTCGGGGAAGCCAAACCTAGGAAATTCACTATCCAAAAACAAAGCTAGTTACAAGACACTCGTACTCACATACCCTTATGCAGTAGTCATACCTTTAACTCTGACGTGTAACCTAACACGAACGCTTCCCAACCAGATCTTCCACCTTAAGGAGTTTTTGATGGATTCCTTTACCTTAGGGCCGACCCCTAAGATAGACTTCACACGATCAAATCACACACTGGCAAAAGCTAGAGAGCTAGCAGATCTTCAATATCTCCCTAAACACCCTCTCTAAGCTATAAGGAATTCTCTATCGAATTCTGTACAAAACACAAGCCTAGGGCCCTCTATTTATAGGCTTACAAAGCCTATTCCAACACTGATTCGAACTCTGGGCGCGCGTCCGAACGTTTTTGGGCGTGCGTCCAGACGTTTCTCTTGGCCATCCAGACAATTAGGTTGTAGGATTTTTCGTTAGCTTTCCAATGACACTAAATTTCATCCCAATCCGATATTTGACCAAAAAGTTATGATCAAAATACTAGAGGGCGTCTGGACGGCTTGACCGAGCGTCCGGACGGTCAACTGCAACTGCAACCGCCTTTCCAAAATAGCGCTGAAAGCTTTCATAACATGGCCACGTCCGGACAGTGTTGCCCTAGTGTCCGGACGGTTGCACATCTGCTGCATGACTTGCCTTACCAAGGATAGCGTCCCGACAAGAACACCACATCGTCCGGACGATTTGCAGCTGTCTTCCCATATCTGTGTCTGAGATAGAAACCCTATTACTTCTCGAACACTGAATGGCGTCCAGACGGTATTGCCACGTTGTCTGGACGGATGCACTTGAACACTGGATTCTTCTCGAACTCTTAATAGCGGCCGGACGATTTGCCATTATGTCCAGACTGATTCAATCTTGAATAGTTCGAAGGTTCTAGACATTGATGGGCGTCCGGACGGATGTTGCTAACTGATGAGCGTCCGCACGGAAACACCACATCGTCCGGACGGTTGCTTGGGATCCGATTACTCTGAGTTGGAATCTGCATAGAATCTTCTATGAACACTGAAATAGCCCTCATGAAGCTTGTGACACTTGCAGCTTGTCATAATACGGCTCTTTCCACATCAGAGAAATAAACTCTGAATATCTGAAGACTCTGAAATATACGGCATCCCTGTGAAAGCAGCAACACTACATAATAGTGATTTTGTCAACAGAATACTGCCAATCAAAAACTAACAATATCATATTTGGAGCAACTCTAGATTCCCAAGCCTATGATTTTTCTGAGGAGATGAAGCAAGAATTTGAGATGAGTATGATTGGTGAGTTGAACTACTTTCTGAGGCTTAAAGTCAAGCAAACTTCTGAAGGGATATTCATCTCTCAATCCAAGTATGCCAAAGATCTGGTCAAGCAGTTCGGTCTAGATGGGAAGAGCCATGCTCGTACTCCCATGAGCACAAGTATCAAGATCAGTGCTCTTACAGGCAAGCAAGTTGATCCTACTCTCTGCAGAAGTGAAAAATAGAATGACTTCTAATTTACTCTGTGTGCACGCACAATGTGTAACAAAATATTGTAAATGCGGAATTTAAAGAATATAATTATTTTGTTAACGAAGTGAAAACTCAATGAAGAGAAAAACCATTCCGGGGCAGCCAAACCCAAGAAATCCACTATCAGAAGACAAAGCTAATACATAGACAGTAACACTCACATACCCGATGCAGCGATCGTATCTAACACTCTGACATGCAACCCAACGTGAACGCCTCACAACCAAGTATCCTACTTGAAAGGGTCTTATATGGATTCATTTACCTTAGGGCTCCTCCCTAAGATAGACTTCAATAACAAGTACAATAACGGCTTGAGAGCAAGCGAATCTTCACAATTTCTCCCTAAAATATACTTTCTAAGCTATGAAGAATTCAATATTGAATTCTGTAAATTATACATGCCTAGAGACCTCTATTTATAGGCTCAGTAGACCTAAATTGAGTCTGGAACGGTTCTCTCTAGGTGGCGTCCAACCAGAAAACTGTGCAACCGGTTTTCCATAACGCATTTCACGTAATAAAATACTAGGGCCGTGTTCGCAGTGTTGCCCTAGCGTCCGGACGATTGTACTTCTGATGCACGCAATTTCCATAATAAGGACCGGCGTCTGGACGGTGTTGCCCTGACATCCGAACGGTTGCAATTCTTCTCCACGTCTTGCCTTATCAAGGATAGCGCCCAGACGATGTAGACCTGACGTCCAGACGTATGCAGCTGTCTTTCCATATCTGTGTCTGAGAAGGAAATCAGATTTCTTGTCGAACACTGATGAGCGTTCGAACATGTTGCTGAGACGTCCGGACGGATGCAACCTTGAACAATTTGAAACTTCTGGACACTGATGGGCGTCCGAACGGTATTGCCATGTCGTCCAGATGGATGTTGCTGAATGAAGAGCATCCGAACGTTATACTGGGCCATCCGGACGAATGCTTGGGATACGACTTCTTTGACTTGGAATTTGCACAGAATCTTCTTTAAATTTCTTGAAGCACATTTCTGAAACGAAGACTCTGAAATAAACGGCATCCCTAATTATGTAGCAACATAACATAAAAGTGATTTTGTCAAACAAAATACAGTCAATCACAAACTAACAAGAAGTATGATTGGGAGTCTTCTCTATCTCACAACTAGCCGACTAGATATTGCATTCAGTGTTGGAGTATGTGCTCAATTTCAAGCAAATCCTAAAGAATCTCATCTCACTGCAGTCAAGTGTATCATCAGGTATGTTAATGATACTCTTCTTCATGGCATTTGGTATTCTAGGGAAACAAATCTTGTGGTTGAAGGTTACTCTGATGCAGATTGGGCTGACAATGCGGATGACAAAAAAAGTACCTCTGGAGGATGCTTCTATGTGAAGAATAATCTTGTGGCTCGGATGAGTAGGCAACAATCTTCTATTTCCCTCTCAACTGCTGAGGCTGAATACATTGCTACTGGAAGCTATTGCACTCAATTGTTATGGATGAAGAAACTATTGTGTGATTATGGATTCACTCAGGATACCATGGTTATCCACTGTGACAACACAAGTGACATCAATATTTCCAAGAATCCAGTTCAGCACTCTCGTACCAAGCACATTGACATCAGACAACATTTCATTTGTGATCTTGTGGAATCCCGAGTAGTATCTCTTTCCTTTGTACCCACTGACAACCAATTGGTTGACATTCTTATCAAACCTCTCGATAGAAGCAGGTTTGAGTCTCTTAAATAAGCCATTAGTGTTTGTGACATGTCCTAGCATGTCTCTTTATGCTAGGATTAGACTTCTTTATGTTCCTTAGTCTTTTCTTCTGAAAGCATAATGTGTTTGTTTTTAATAATAATAATAAAATTAAAAAATATATATATATTTGGGTAGTAAGGTTGTAGGTTGTTCTTTTTAAAGTTTTTTCAACTATCTCATATTTCTAAATCTGATATCTCAATTCATTGTGTTTTGATGGTCTATGCTTACATATATTTGAGATCATGAATCTGAGATTTGCTAAGTTTTCCTGCTGCCTCTTTATGCTACATAGTTGTTTTTCTCATGTGATGATAATTTGTGCACTATCCAAGGCTCCCCTAAGGTACATTTTTTTTTTTTCTCTCTGACTTTTAGCTTTTGAAAATTCTTATGAGATTTTTTTGCTAAGACAATCAAATTGACCAACTCGCTAGTTGAACCTCAAACCTATAAATTCTGGCATTCTTTCTAAGTTGTAGTACCAAGTGATAAAAAGCATTTTGTAACGTCTCACATTTTACAAAAAGGCATAAGTGAAAATTTCAAATTTTCACGTGACATTACGGCATCGTCAAAGTAAATATTTGGCAGAGAAATATAATATATCCAACAGACTTGGAATTAAATAACACATTAGAGCTTTTAACTGAAATACCTCTAGACATCCATTAGAAAATACTTAGAACAAATACATGAAAACAGGTGTCAATAGTGACACAAAAGAATACATGGAAATTTTAGCAATCTTCTCAACATAAAATGTTATAAACACAGAAGACTACAAACAAAATACAATCTATGTGTCCTTAGCTTTAAAACCTCTTGCACTCTAATCTTCATCTATAAAACCTACACCAATATACATATATATAGAAACAAAAACACAAAATACCCTAAGTGAGTCCGCTGTTTCCAATAATAATATGAATACTGATTTATTTAATAAATACAACATAATGCAGATATGGCTTTATAGTCACATGTATATGCAATATATGATCCATGGTAGCTAATCACAGTCATAGATAGAATATACACATAACCATGAAACAGTAATATGACAGCTTTATATGCAAGGTTTAATTATCATCTTTTGCACTCCTCTCGTGATGGAACCAACGGTCCGAATTAGCGAGTTGTGGGAGCCAACAGTCCCAGCAGGCAATACCATCACCCCACCACTGTTTTAGCCAACTCACACTTAAAGCTTATTTGTTTGTTACTGGAATCCAAAGGTCCCAGCAGATTAAGAGCCAAAGGTCTTAGCCCGTTTATCTATTAGGTTCTACTGGCAGCCATCACCCCCCCGCTACATACCAGCTTTGTTATTAACCATTTTAGTTAAAATAAAAAATATGTAAAATCACATGCGCAACCAAATAAATAAATAAGTGTTCATAATATTCATGAAAAAGTCAACCAGCATCACCCTCCGTAAGTATAAAGATACTTACAGCCTTTTAGTGCAGTCTCAGCTCATCATCTGCAATAAATATATATATCCATAGGACGTCATTATTCATAAGTATAAATTATATTTACATAGATCTAACTGCCACTTGATCTAGGAGAGTATTCATATATATCACTTATAAGTTTTCTCCAGGATTTTTCACTCTAAACATGTGTCTCTCTCTTCCTTTTAAGAACACTCTTAGTTTTTTTTCTTGCCTCATATGTACTCTCAAAATATGCAGAAGAGATATTTATGGATTTGAGAAAAGAAAAAATTTATAGAGGCTTTGAAAAACCCAAACAAGTGTGTATTGACTTTCAGAAATGAGTTGCGCCTTTTTTTTTTCTTTTTTTTTTGGTTCTTCGATGTTGTAGACAATTTTTGGCTCATTAAAGGTTCTTAGAGCATGTCCTTTACATAATTTCATGAGAAACTTTCATTTTCTTGATTTACATTTGTAATAAATGGGATATGGTCGGCGGTTCAGAGGGTCCGTCCGGTCGGTATGTCTCCAGGGTTTTTGCTCTCCTAGCTCTCTAAGCTTGCTAAGGATGGAACGGAGCTTCTCTGTGGAAGCCAAATACTTTTCTTTCTCGGTGAAGTCAGAAGGGTCGGATCTCCGTTTGGAGGAGAGGAGAAAGGGGTTCTGCGGGGTCATTTTTTTGGGCGTTCAAGCTTCTGCATGGTTGCTGGCTACCATCGAAGAGGCTCTGAAGGCTTCTAGGAGGGGTCTTGTAAAGTACTTCCGGGAGGACGTCAAAGCCTTGATGGTTCGAGAGGGTGAGAACAAGTCTGGCCGCTACATTGAGGTGGTTGTTTTCGCTGAGGGTGGTCGGAAAGGGACTATTTGGCTCCCTGAAGGCCGCAAAGGTGGAGGCTGGGCTTGGGTTGCGGATGAGATGCGGAAGTTGATCTCCTTCCTGGGCCCTAAAGACCGAACGCTGGGCTCTGAGGCATCTTCGGACTGTTTAGGTGGGTCTTCCAATGGACTTGGGATTACTTCACCGACCGCTGGGTAAGAAGGAGACAATTGTTACTCACTCTGCTCGAGGCGCAAAACCAGCTCATTTGAATTCAAATCTGCGGGCGTGGATCAAGTTGTACATCAGTTTTAACAGGGTTTTGGGACGGGCTGTTCGAAAGTTATTGGGCCGGTCTGCTGGGTACGGGTTGGGCTCTAAGCGTAGAGGGGTTAGGCTGGGTCGATTTTTGCCAAAACCCATACACATTGCTTCTTTCATGTCGAAACACTCAGGGGGTGCGGGTCAGGCGTCGTCGGTCTTTCTAGGGTGTCCTCGTCGGCTGGAGTCCACATCGCCGATGGTTTCTAGGGCGGTTCCGGTTCTGTCTTCTTTCGGGGGAGAGTCAAGCAGTTTGCAGGTGGCTCCAGTGGCTCCAAACCGAGAACCTGCATCCAGTTCTCCCCCCTCATATGCGCCGGAGTTGCTGCTTCCGGCGGATCCGGCAGCTTCTCCGGGTTTTGTCCCTTTGCCGACCAGATCAGGTGTTGTTGCTGTGGCACCTGATCAATCTAGGCAGAAAGTTAAAGTAGAAGAAAAGAAGTCCGCCAAGAACCTCTCTGCAGCTCCTCCTGGTAAGAAATCTGCCAATACTGCGACAGCCCCTTCCGCTTTGAGCGATCGTGCTCGGGAGAAGGTTCTGGAGTTTTGGGACAGGTTGCCCGTTGAGCGGGCGAAGGATTCGGGTCGCCGCGAGAAGTTCTTGGCTTTCTTGGGTGAGATGATGGCTCGCTAAACGTCCAAAGGCTAGAGGGAGCCTATGTGGGTCTTGAGGTGTTTTGCTCTCGGGTTTTGGGTATATTTCCTTTTGGGTTTAGTTGGTTTTATTTTGTGGGCCGCTTCTTGGGTGTTCTTTTGGACTTGTTTGTTCTCTTTCTAGTTAGGTGCTTTCTTTGTATACTACCGGTGTACTTAGGGGCGCCTTACGCTTTTAATAAAACTCTTTATTACTTATAACAAAAAAAAAGAGTTTGAGAAACTCAACATAATATACGTGCTTTTTATATTTTAAAGAGAACTTAAATAAATATGTTCTACATTCCCTCATATTAATTTCTAAAAACATAGTCCTCTAATACCACTACTTATGAAGTCAATATTTGATTATTTTAAAATCCTCAATTAACCATTCAGTTATTCTATCAAAATTCCCATACAAAATTGGTCAAAACACTATTTAACCTTAATTCATCATCAATTAAGTTTTAACCTCAAAATTAACATTAGTTCATGTAATTTAATAAAGAATAATGATTGAATACCACCCAAAGTTACAACTTTTCACCACCTTGTCTATGTGGCAAGATGATCCCCCACTATTTTTTGAATTTTTTTATTTTCTAAAAATAAATTAAGGTATGAAGATCACCTTGCCACATAGGCAAGGTGGTGAAAAGTTGCATCTTTAGGTGGTATTCAATCATTACTCTTTAATAAAACACCATATAGCCATCCGTGTACTATGGTGGAACTGGGGAGAACAATCCAATCATTCACCCAACATAAAACACTCAGCCAAGATACTCATAACCATCCAAATAACCATCGAAGAGGGATCATTCAAAAAACACATACACCCACAATACCCAAAACAGGGGACACGGCAAACAGAGAAAACAAGGCCATTAACACTGCTGACCAAAACCCACATGACAGAGGACACAATTACTAGGGAACATCATTCCAGTTTTGAAATCACATGGATTAAAGAAAAGCAACCAAAACACATCATCTAATAATTTAGGAACCCAAATCAGTACACATAACCGGTCTAAAACTCAGTAACTCCCCAAATCAGTATAAGGCTAAAATCAACACACAGGAAATACCCAATAATAATCCCCAAATCCAGAATTGGCTAAAAAGGCTACAAAACCGAAATACACCAAAACACTACACATGGCTAGAACACCAAAACAAAGAGTAAGGAACACGGGCTCAACCTCCAAATTACACATACATATACCTACAACAATCGGGACATCGGAGACATAGCTAACCCATACCCATAACCGGTCCAATGAGAACATACCCAACATAATAGCAATCGGTCATGCCTAAAAACAGGGGTACTGGGTCAAATTCAGTACACGACCAACCCACGCACACCCGACCTGAATAGGGAACACGGCAAACCCATCCGCCGAAACCCACCAAAAATCCAGCCAAAACCCAACAAGAAACCCATCCGGTCAACAAGAAAAACCCACAGAAAATCTATTTTAATTTACCCAAACACCTAACTGTGAACAGGGGAAGGATTCAACAAATACCCATTTCAAAACATCTCCAAAAATCAATAATCAAAATATTAAGCTAATCATAAGAAATTACCCTTAAGAATCGCGGTTAAAGCTAGAAGATTCACCAGAAATCTCCTCTAATCTCACCGGAAAACGCATCCTCCGACTACCCACTGTTGACCCACCGGAAATCGGGTCTGGGTCCCTCCTCTCCGGCGGTATCCCTCTCTCGATTCTCCCTCTCTGATTCGGCCCAACAAGGAGGAAAGAAGAAGAAGCAAGGAAAGGAGGGGAAAATCAGGTCTCACTCTCTAAATTTCTCTCTCAGACTCACTCAAATCAGTGAATACTCAGAGGTGCGATTTTAACGAAGGTGGGGGTTTAATTTATAGGTTTAGCCAAATTAATCCGTGTTAAAAGTAAAATATCGGATTAATTCATGGTTAAATTTTATCTTAGTTAAATTAATTTGAGTAATCATTAAAAATATCTAGTTAACCTTGGTTAATTTTTATTTAATTAGGTTAACTAGGGTTACTTTTAAATAAAATCTAATTATTATTAATCGTAGGTATTTTTATATAAGGTCTTTCTCATTTAATAACTCACTAGGGTGTAATTTTAAACCCGTTTTGAGCCCGATTCGTTTCATAATTAAGGTTAATTTTTTAATAACATTATTACACTAATAATATTATTATACCAAATAATATTATGCCAAAATAATATTATGTACAATAAATATTTCTCAATAATATTATATATCAATAATATTATTCCACAAAATATTCTCATATAATAATATTAGAGATATTATTATCCCAACTAATTCACCAGATATTTAAGTTTGTCTATTAATTAATTTAGAACAGGTGGCGCATAAATATGCAATTATCAGAATAATGTCGATCGAGCGACTTAAAAGTCGATCGAGCGAATGTGTAGCGAATAAAATAGATCGATTGATTATATAATCGATCGAGCGACTTAATAATGATGAGTAAATAAAATCGATCAAGCGATTAAGAGTACTGGTTATCAATCGACAGGTCGATCGAGCAACAGGTATGGTTGATCGAGCGATTAAAAGTTCATTGATCACCATGGGTCTTAAATTCTATTTAAGGCGCATTGTCTTAAAATCTGGGGTATTACACATTTAAATTTTAGTTATTTGAATAATAAAAAGATCCACTGCTTATTATGCTATGAATCTGTTCTTAAACTTGTCCCTCAATAAACAATTAATGACCAAATCATTGCGAAAAATAGACGGTTACTAAAGGACTAAGTAAAAGAAAAGTGTTGCAGCTTAGGGGGAGTGTATCAAATGAGGGTGGTTAAGCTCTAGTAAAACAAGGTTTGACTTTTGACTGATCTATCTTTGATTTTCTCTCTTGTTTAGAAAATTCAGTTGCTTTAAGTCATATAAATGAACTTCATACCTTATTGAGAAAGCTTTCACACACATATGAATTGCATAAGTTAAGCCAGTTATTTAAAATTTTGTGTTTGCAGGGAAATTTTTGCTTATTCAATACACAGCTCTCAACTATATGTTTGCATAATCCTGACTTGCTATCTGACTGATTTCTCAGGTTTAGATACATGCATGTACTGCTTTTCTTGTGAAAAGACTAACCTTGTTGTCTTTCTCTCCATTTTCAGCAAGATGTTTTCTATGGCTTTTTACAATTTTCTTTTTCCTTTGGACTTTGGAACTGTATTTGTTTATGGATTTTATCTACTATGTTTACCCTTTGTCCTTTTAAGACAAAAAGGGGGAGTATTTTTATTTTTTGGATCGGGAATGTATTTTTAACCGATCAAGTGATTTTTGTTGCAGAATGGCCAAATAGGGAGTTTGTTAGTTTGTATTGGCTGCATTCTGTTTGACAAAATCACTATTATGTAATGTTGCTACATAATCAGGGATGCCGTTTATTTCAAAGTTTTCATTTCAGAAAAGTGGTTCAAGATATTCAAAGAAGATTCTATGCAAATTCCAACTCAGAGAAGTTGAATCCCAAGTTTTCGTCCGAACTGCCCAATCATGCGTTCAGACACCCATCAGTGTCTAGAAAATTCAAACAGTTCAAGGTTGAATCCATCCGGACATCATGGCAACACGTCCAGACGCTCTTCAGTGTTCGATAAGTAATCAGATTTCCTTCACAGACACGTATATGGGAAGACAGCTACATCCATCCGGACAACGGGGCTACACCTTCCGAACGCGATCCTTAATAAGGCAAGCATGGAAAAGAATTGCTACCATCCGGACATCAGGGCAACACCTTCCGGACGTAGCTCTTATTATGGAAATTGTGTGCAGCAGAGTTGCAACCGTCTGGACTCTAGGGCAACATCATCCTGACGCGGACTTAATATAGAGAGTGTGAAGCCCGTTATGGAAAGGCGGTTGCACAGTTGTCCGTCCGGACGGCCTCAGTTAGCGTGCGGACACGGCCTAGAGAAAACTGAATCAGTGTTGATTTAGGTCTTCTGTAGCTTATAAATAGAGGTCTTTAGGCATGTATTCTTTACAGAATTCGGTATTGAATCTTTATAGCTTAGAAAGTATATTTTAGGAAGAAATTGTGAAAATCCGCTAGCTCTCAAGCCGTTGCCATTGTGCTGTTGTTGTGCTCATAATTGAAGTCTATCTTAGGGAGGAACCCTAATGTAAAGGAATCCATAAAAGACCCATTCAAGTAGGAGACTTGGTTGGGAGGCGTTCACGTTGGGTTACGTGTCAAAGTGCAAGATACGATCGCTGCATCGAGTATGTGAGTGTTACTGTCTTTGTACTAACTTTGTCTTCTGATAGTGGATTTCCTGAGTTTGGCTACCCCAGAATGATTTTTCTCTTAATTGAGTTTCTACTTCGTTAACAAAATATGTGTATTCTTTAAATTCCGCATTTGCAATATTTTGTTACACATTGTGCACACATACACGGTAAATTAGAAGTCATTTATTTTTCATGCATAATAAAGTACGCCAAAGATCATCAACTTATTAACCCATCATTAAACTCATACTAAAGCTTTACAACCCTATAAATACAAACCCATAACCTAGATCTATAAGATAGAGTTGTCTAGACTATGAAAATAACACTAACATAAGCTAAACATGCTGATAACATTAAACTAAACGAGTTAGAGGCTAGGATATTACCCCTTGAAGGAGATAAGAACAAGATAACCTCCTTCTCTCTCCCAATCTCCACTTTCTCTCACTCTTACTAGGGTTTAAGAAGGGAAATGAAAATGGGGCTTAAGAGTCGTAGGGGTCCTATTTATAGGCTCCCATGAATGCACATGAGTCCAAACTTTTTACTACTCCTATTGATAGGCATTGAACATTCTGAATATACTATCAAACATTCGTTGGCGATCGATCGCAGGAAGCTTCGAACATTCCCTTGCAAGCGTTAGAAGGAAATTAAGTTTGAGGGAAATTGATTTAGGCGTTGGCTCTTAGGAGGCTCTGGTACCATGAAAGTTTGAGGGAAATTGTTTTGGTTGCTTAACCCAAAACAGTGCAGTATCATGTGTTTATAGCCAGTGAGGCAGAGTATGATTACAAGAGTAAAACAGAAACTAAGGAATGTAAGAGGAAAAGGTTGTACATGGTTTACAATACAAGAGATAGAAGAATTAAAGTGAAGAAAAGGGAAGTTAGGAAGCTCGAGTGTGTGCTGAGATGATGAGCAGGAGACATGCCGTGAAACAGGAAGCTTGAATATGCAACATGAATTAGAGGAAGAGAGGCTGTTGTAGGCTGCTGTGGGATGGCAAGTTAGCACGAAACATGGGGAAATTTTGCTGGATACTTTTAGCTGATTTTCATACTTGATCTGAGGGTCCCTTTTTTGATTACCATGCAACTCATATTTATCCTTAACAGATATATCTTAAACCTTGTAAGAGAACAGAAACTTTGGATATTTGAACACCCTATAGTTTTGAACTCTGTTGAGTAGTTGTTTTATTTCGTTTTGTCTATACATCTTATTGGCTTCAAATGGTGGAATTGCCATAATCTGGCAACTTGGCATAGATGCTTAATATTCTGATGGAAACTCGTTGTTTGGTTAATTTCTATAGATATTTGTTTTATTCTTACTGCCAAAGAAGAACCACAAGTACCGCTTTTATTGGAATATACACCACCATGGTATGGGATATGCATATGCAATACTTGTCCTTTGCATCCTCAAAGGTTATTTTTTATTTTTTGAAGGAAGCTAAAGTCGACGCTGATGGTCTAAACCCATCAGCGTCGACCCCGAATGTCGATTCTAATTATCATCAGCGTCAAATTATTTGCCTCGACATCATTGGCGTCGAAGTGTCGTCAACGCCAATAATCAATTTTAAATTTCTTGGAGTGGTACGTACGCAAAACAGCAATTATCAACGATGCACAAAGAGAGTTATATAAACTAATAGTTCTTTGGACACTGCATATATATATATATATATATTCAATTAATTAAAAGCTGCACATGCATGCCTAATCTCCCCCTGGAAACCTGTTTTAACACCAATCTGGCCCATCTTCTGGAAGGATTCCACAAAATCTGCCTCAAAAGATGGTCGAAAGAATGGATTGAGGAAATCAAAGTATGAGTCTAATATACTCTTGGTTGTCTCATCATCATTAAGACTGGCATCGGATTCTAGAACAGCAAAGCCGTCCCTAATGTTTTGCAAAATATGGTTGTCAAATGTCTGCTCGCTCCCACGATCGGTTGACAATCGTACATTAACATCTCCGCCCTGAGGGCACCTGGCCTGTAATTCCGGAAGGAGAGAAGGGTTTATAGCCGGATCTGATCCTCCACCTGGGAAGAAGTTGTAAAGCCGTTTCATCATGAAGAAGCATGCCGTGCTCCCAACTGTATGCGCACCTGATCATAATCATAAATAACTAATTAGCCCTAATTAAGCGGACTGCATGGATGGATTTGTGCATTATATTTTTGCAGAGGTCATGTCTTTTGCATGTTTAACGTTTTATTTTTTGTAAGAAATATGTCATAAACATTTTTTTTAAAAAAAAAAATTAATTAATTATTCATACGAGTATCCAAATTTCTTATGTTCTTTGTTTTTTTACAAAAAAGAATAGCTTGCTTTATTCATATCATGAGTTTTAGTTTTCACCAACCATAAGGTCATCTGATCTGCATGAGAGAGAGAGAGAGAGAGAAGGCATGCATAATACCACTAAGAAGTACTAGGTCTTTCTCCGTGAGTCCCTTTCGCAAAAACTTGGCCTTAAGTTGCTGAATTGTATCACTAACATCCGGCATGTCAGCTGCCAATGAAATGTTGGAAACCCGGCCATCTCTTCGGCCCGTTGGAACCTGGAAAGCTGGTCCATTTGCCTGTACCGTACAACACTACTTTTCAATAGAAACATATATATATATATACTAACTAAAGCATAAAAATGAAATTAAAAAAAGAAAAAAAGAAAAAAGAAAAAGGAGAATCCTTTTAATTTTATCAATTAGTACCAAGGCTATAGCGTCTCGAGCGGCTAAGGCCGCGATGTCTGCACAAGAAACCACGCCTCCACATACAGTTTCCAACTCTGCTTTGGCTTTCTCTATCACTTCAAACCCTCCGACGCCTTGGTGTCCAAATGCGTGTCTTTCAGCATTTGGTCCATTTTCGATCAAAATCGAACCATCACAGCCCTAACGCACAATTAATGCCATAAAAAACCCACCAATTATCAGCCTTAACAAGGCTATAGCGTCGAGAGAGAGAGAGAGAGAGAGAGAGAGAGAGAGACCTCGACAAAGCAGTCATGAAAGTGCAGCCTAAGCAGGATTGCGGCAATGTTAGAATCAGAGAGAATGGCATCTTGAACAACAGTGCGGACTATGGACTCAGCATCCGGGCACGTTTCCGCGTAGAAACCGATTCTGAGGTGCCCCTCACAAATCCCAATAAAAAATGTGAGCATGAGAACCAAGAGAATCGCCATGAATGGTGTGTATCGCCCGCCCCTTAGTCGTAAATTGGCTGACCTTAAGAAGAAGAAGGAGGAGGAGGAGGAAGGCATTTTATTTGAGAGAGAGATCTTAGTAGCTCTTGAGCTGACAGCTTTGAGGATAGAATGGCAATGTGTCAACTAAAAAAATGCATGTGCTGTCACCTTGCTAGCTATTCATACGTACCTTTTTTTTTTTCTTTTCGTTTTGATTTCCTAGCTCATCACTTGTATTTCTTTCTATATCATTTTTTGTTCTTTTAATTAAAAGTATTTCTCTATATTTAATTAAGGTTGTAGTTTTAAGACATATTAGAAATAAGCTCTAATTAAAACTTTAAAAGTATTTCTCTGTATTTCTCTATATTTAATTAATGTCATATGGATCCATATATAGATGCACGGGTGCCTCAATTTCTACATGTACTTGCAAGAATTTGACACATCAAGAATTTGACACATCCTGAAAGTGGCTTTTATTGGTAATGCTAAATATATAACGTGTAACGTGTAACGTGTAACGTGTACGTGTAAATTTATCTTTCCTCGATCTGTTGGGATGTATGTTTATGCCCAGTGCCAGTCCAACTTAAACAGGGATGTACTCGCCTATTAAAAAAAAAAAAAAAAACTTAAAACATAGCTAATCTTGACGCCCCCAAAAACTGTAGTGGGCCCATAGTATTGATCTAAACTAAAACCCGCCACTTGGTGACACTTGGGAAGGCCATTGTAATGCATGTCCAGGAAAAAATAATAATATCATTATGTTTACTATAATTGAATAAAGTAAGATGGATTAATGTTGTAAAATTACACTTTAAAAAATAAATGGTGTGAAAAAGGTGGCTTTTTGAGGGTTCCAGGGGTTTCTTTATGAAGTCGTTGTTACAAATTATTCTTGAAATTGTACTGAAGTCCTCACAAACTTGCATGTCACACCCCGACCCAATATATGCATTCCTGATATATATATTCACAGATTAACCAGGGTACCTATATTCTTTAAGCATCTTTCAACATTATCTAAAATCACCTGACATTTGTATAAAGAAACGTTTAATCCTAATACTTACAAGTAAAGTTAAAAGTCTCTATAAGTCCACATACATTACATGTCACCTCAAAATATATACACTATCAACATATATATCTTCTAAAAGTTGACAAAACATATATTAGGTCTATACATGAAAAAAAATAAAAATAAAAATAAAATAAAATAAAATAAAATCACATAGGTTTCTTTTCATGCTAATTAGTCACCAAAAATCTCTCCAAGATACGCAACATTTTGCTAAGCTCCAAAATCCTCAAGTTTCTTGAGAATTGATACTATTAAAATTCTTTGCTATCTCTGAAAAAGTGTAAATAAAATATAATGAGCAACCTCAATAATCAGAAATAATTAATCAAGGGAGTAATGTCAAGCCATTTACCAGTTGGAATTATGCACATAACTTAATAAAACAATTCTCAATATTTTCAAACAAGATACGAAATATTACACTTTGTAGCGTTCAATAACCATGAGAATGAATTGTACACATGAGTAACAATTCTAATGAGCAATTAAATAATGCAATGATTCAAATACATTAAAAACCATCTCCCTAATGTCATACACTCGTTGTCAAACATTTTCACCCCGTCTAGCTAGGTTGTGCAGTCCCCCTAGCCTATTGGGACCGAGAACTCTTCTCAGGCAAGAAGAAGTAACCCACCTTGGAGTCTCTAACCATGGGTCCACACCCGTATAATGACGAACTTACCCATGACAAATTGCCATGTTGCTTCCCTTCAAAAGCACACATGGTTGCACGATCAAAAATTTGGGATCCAACGCTTGGCACCCTCATACCAAGACTAGCATCGATACCGAGCTTATAAATCACACTATGTCACAAGAAGTTTTCAAATCATAATTAAAGTGCTCACAGATAAATTGAATCATTTAGAAAGTTATACATAAGGTGCCAATTTCTACTTTCTGAAAACATGTGCGATATCTCATCATAAAATTCTCATTTGTTACATTTGTAACTCAATGCCTTTCCAGATCAATCAATGCAATTCGCATTTATAAAATTTCACATATAAATTGCATAATGGCACACTATATCAAATATAATATTATGCATCATCAGTATCAAAATATATCTCGACTTACTATTTGCATGATTTATTCAAAAAATTTCATTTACTTTGAGAAATCAATGACAATAAGACATATGCACATGTATACACCTAAATACATTTGATTTTGAAAATCTTTACTTTTGGGTATTTGATTTTCATAAAATCCTTGATTAATCACATCTACTTACCTTAGAATCCTATATCACTACCACTGAGATTTACCATGCCTCAATCTATATTACTTGTTCCTAAAAACAAAATAATTAAATATCAATACCTAAAATAACAAAATTCATATTCTTTAAAAAATAAAATTTCTAAAAGTCAATTCCCACTTTTTTTCTATTCTCTAAATCCTTTATTATCTCACACCTAACCCATTTTTTTTTCCCTCAATCTCCCTTTTTCATCTTATACGCATCCGTAAGCCCCTTTATTTATTAGGGTTAAAGACCTTTTTGGTACCTGTGGTTTGAAAATTTTATTTTTTAATACCTCAATTTCAATTCGCTTCACAGATAATACCTGTGTTTTGGGAAAAGATTGACGATTTGCCACCTGTCAACCCCTGAGGGTAGACACGTGTCATAATGTAAAAAAAGTACAACAAAAAAAATATTAAAAATAATAAAACTTAAAAAAAAAAAAAAAAAAAAAAAAAAAACAGGGTGGCTAAGGCTTTGGGGGTGGCCGAACCACCCCCATGGCCATTGAGCCACCCCCCAAGGGCCAAAAATCAAAAAATAAATAAAAAAATATGTATTAAGGGGTTTTAGCCCTCGGGGCCAAAGAGCCAAAAAAAAAAAAAAAAAAAAGTATTAAGGGGTTTTGGACCTAAGAAAAGGGGGGGGGGGGGGGGTGGGGGGGGGGAGCCACCCCTCTTCTCTTTTCTTTTTTTAAGTTTTTAATACTTTTATTTTTTTTAAGTTTTATTATGTTTAATTTTTCAATTTTTTTTAATTAATTTTTAAAGTTTTTTATTTTTTATTTTTTATTTTTTACATTATGCCACGTGTCAACTCTTAGGACACGTGGCATACCGTTAGTTTTTGGATGGAAAAACTAAATGATGTACTTTAACGCCCCGCCTTTTACAAAAAGGCGTAAGTGAAATTTTTTCGATTTCCACGTGACATTATGACCTCATCAGAGTTATAAAATAGCAGCAATATATATATATATATATATATATATATATATATATATAATAAACTAGACATGAATGAGTAATGATAGGCAGGGGCCATCTTGCCGGCCCAATTTCAGTTTTAACATATATTTTTTTTTTTCAAAAAATTAAAAATTTCAAAATTTGAAAACAAAACACAGCACTCCAATTTCTCATTTTTGTTCCCCGAGCTTCCCCCCAAATTTTCCCTCCCTCTCTCCATCTATTGCAAAATCTTCCCACCGTCGACCACCACGCACGACCCGCCACCGTCGTTCTCCATCTTCGGCCAACGTTCGTTCTCCGTCCTTCTTCCAGTTCCGGTGACCATTTTCGCACGAGCCCGCCATCGTCGTTCTCCATCTCCGGCCGTCTTCCATCTCCGACAGAGCGACCGCCGACGAGGTCCCCCACCATCTATAACCATTTTTTTGGTCCACAAAACCATTTCCCCCCAAATCTTTCCCTCCCTCCCTCCCTCCCTCTCTCCATCTCCTCTCCTCTCCTCAACCCCACCGTGAACCCGCCACCGTCGATCAATCACGAGCCCGCGACTCCACTGTTGGTTCTCCATCTCCAGCCAAAACCCAACCACCGGGGTTCTCCATCTCCGGTTCGACTCCGCTCCGAAGACCCAACCACCGTACCGCCACGAGCAGCCCCAGCCGAACCACTACTGCCGACGAGCCCATCCACCGTAAGTTTTTCTTAATTTTTTTTTTTTTAATCTTTCCTTTTGATTTTTTCTCTAGATCCGATTTTTTTAGTTTTTTATGGGTGAGATTTGGCTGAGAACATGCAGGAATTGGAGGGACAAAGTTGGCTGAGATTTGGGCTCCCACAGTTCCTGCGACCATTTCCCTCCCCCATTTCCAGGCACCGGTACCGATCTCCCCCATTTCTTCTTGTTTGAGTTGTTTTTGGATTTTGCTTTTTTAGTTGCTTGCTGTGATTTGTGGTTTCTTTGGAGCTTGAGACATCGAAGAAAAATACCACATTCATCCAACTCTTTCTTTTCTTTTTTTCTTTTTTTTTTCTTTTTTTTTTTTTCTGTTTTTTGGTGGGTTTCGGAACGGGGTTATTTTGTTTGATATGGTGCTGCTCGGCTGAATCTACTATGGTGTTTTAGTTGGGTGCTTTAACATTGCTCCTTTTCTTTGCCCAAGAATTATTGGCAAACCTACTTTTTTTGTTTGATGATGCCCTTCTTATTTTTGATTATGTGGTAATGAGAATCACAGTTAAAAGGGATCAGAGGAGGGGTAACTCTGTGATTTGGCAAACCTACTTTATTTTGAACTGCTTGCTTAAAAACTGTGAAGCTTGTTAGCTTCCAGTACTTTGTAAGATCTTTACATATGGTATGAAAAATTATATGGACTTCTAAATTTAACAGTGTGTGTGAACAGTGTGCAACAAAATATTAAATGCGGAATTTAAAGGAGACAAATATTTTGTTGCCGAAGTGGAAACTCAATTAAGAGAAAAACCACTCCGGGGCAGCCAAACCTAGGATATCCACTATTCAGAAGACAAAGCTAGATACAAACCAGTAACACTCACATACTCCTGATGCAGTGGTCGTACCTTGCTCTCTAACGTGTAACCCAACACGAATGCTTCCCAACCAGGTCTCCTACCTGAAGGGGTCTTCAATGGAATCCTTTACCTTAGGGCCAACCCCTAAGATAGACTTCACAGCTGATCAAATCACACACTTGGCAAGGCTTTAGAGGAAATATCACGTCTCTAAGCTGCAAAGAATTCACCACCGAATTCTATGTTGAAAGCATGCCTCAAGCCTCTTATTTATAGGCTTAGGAAACCCAAAATTGACTCAAAAACGGATTCTGAGACACGCGCGTCCGGACGGGAGCCAGGGCCGTTCGGACGGGCAAATCTTTCCATCCAGACGGGGTCCGTCCGGACGCTTCTAGTGGCCATCCGGATAGTCAGTTGACAGCATTTTTTCTAAGCTTTCCAACGACGCCAATTTCGTCCCAATCCGATATTTGAGTAAAACGTTATGACCAAAATACCGGAAGGTGTCCAGACGGCTTGACCGAGCGTCCGGACGGTCAACTGCAACCGCCTTTCCAAAATAGCACCGAAAGCTTCCATAATAAGGCCGCATCCGGACGGTGTTGCCCTAGCGTCCGGACGGTTGCACTTCGGCTGCACGAAATTACCATAATAAGGCTTGGAGCATCCGGACCTTGAAGGCTAACGTCCGGATAGTTGAACTGGTGCACGCAATTTCCATATATGAAGCTTGATTGTCAGGACCATGAAGGCTGACGTCCGGACGATTGAACTTAATATGCACGTTCTTGCCTTATAGAGGACATCGTCCGGACGGGATCACACATCGTCCGGACGGTAGCAGCCATCTTCCCATAACTGTGTCTTAAGGCAGAAACGCTAATGCTTGTCAAACACTGAATGGCGTCCAGACGGTATAGCCATGTCGTCCGGACGGATGCGCTGGAACACTGGGATCATCTCGAACTCTGAAGAGCGTCCGGATGATTTGCCATTACGTTCAGACGAATGAAACCTTGAACTGTTTGAAGCTTCTAGACACTGATGGGCGTCCGGACGGAAAGATCTCGTCGTCCGGACGGATGTTGTTGACTGATTAGCGTCCAGACGGAATACCACGTCGTCCGGATGGCTGACAGGGGACCGAAATAAATCCTTGAAAACTTCACAGAATCTTCTCGAAGAACATAGTTGAAGAGTAGACTCTGGATAAAGCAGCATCCCTGTGAAAGCAGCAACATTATATAGAAGTGATTTTGTCCAACAGAATGTAGCCAATACAAAAACTAACATGGTAGACGGATCATTAGATTTGGGGCTTAGTGACATTTGAAGCTCAAATGAAAGGTGTGACTCAAGAGACTACAAGTAACACTTTTTTGCTATTTTGGGTGCTAGACTGAAAAGTGTTTATGATGATCGGATAGGAACTTTGCTTTGGCTGTCTGTAAATAATATCACGTTGCGCACAGTTTTATGAAATTGGACTTTTTCTTGATCAAGCTAAGGTATCTAGCATGGTATGTTGCCATAGCCTGGATTTTTTGAAGAAATTGTTGATTTGACACATGCAAGAGTTCTTTAGCTTTCTTTGTTTTTTCCTAAGTGGAATAGAGATGGGTGATTGAAAAATAGAAAGAAAAAAAGGAGCTTTTAGGCAAGTTTGTATGATATTGATCTTCACCTATATAGTACCAAAAGTGTTGGAGCCGTTCTTATTGGAGATGGATCATAAAGAAATCTTACCTAATTAAATCTCGTTTTAGTATGAATTATATTTAGAAACCCTCCACTTAAAATTCTTCTTTCTTGTCCTTTAATGCTTGCCCCATTCTTTGTTAATGCTGCAGCATTTGTTAAGCTTTTAGGCAAGTTTTTTGTGTTGCTTGAAAAATGTAATCCAATAGAATTTTATTTTTTGTGTAGTAGCAGTTGCCACCTTCATGATACAGGGGTTGAAACTTATATGTGAACCAAAAATCATACACTAAAAACATTTTACCCTAACAATCTTCTCATGGAAAAAGCCCAAACAACTTGACCATTGCCTAGAGAAATATAGTGGTGAGATCTATACGAAAGGGGTCCCCATAAAGGAAATTGACATGTGGGGTGATGAATCTTGGTTGTGGGCATAACGGATCACTACATCTTCAACCATCTAGTTCACTACCATGTTGACATTAACTTCAGCTTCAGAAAACAGCATTTGTGATCCCTCATTAATTCATTGGCATATTGGTCTGTTGTAGTATAGTGGTAAGTATTCCCGCCTGTCACGCGGGTGACCCGGGTTCGATCCCCGGCAACGGCGCCAAAAACTTGTTGTGAAAATTTTAATTACTCACAAGTGCACGAATCGTTTGCAATAAAGAGTTTTGCAAGTGCGAGGTCGATCCCACAAGGAATTGTGTTCTTGAAAACAAATTTATGACTAAATTAATTAAATCTTAACCTAGTTCAAAAAATAAAAACGTTTAATTTTTTATAAAAAGAAAAACAGCATAAAGTAAATAAAGTCAAATAAAACAAAAGAAAAGGTACTAAGGTTTTGGAATCCACACCCACAAAATCATAGCAACATATTCTCATGTTCATCAATACACATCCGAAGTTCTCACCATACAATTCTTATGTATGTTCTACTGTGCTTCAAAAAATCATTAAATCATTCAAAGAATCCGTTCTTTGCACAAATCACAAAAAATATCCGGTTTAAACCAAATCATCAAATGTATCCATAGAACAAAACACAATGAATACCCAACGTTTTGATAAATAAAAACCTAAGCAATCAATTATGTGAAACTATCTCAAATCATCAAATGTATCCTTGAATCACAAAAGATATCCAAGAATCATCCCACAAATTGAAAAGAAGTAAAACATTGGAAAAATTAAACCAAATAAAATTGGATAGTATAAACTTACATGAAAATATTGTTGCTCTTCAATGATGAGGCTTCATCCTCAACCTTAGTTGAAAAATTAGCTACACATGGCTATGAAAAATAAATCCTAAACTAAAGAAAAAACTAAACTAAAAAGAAAAGAATATATTTGGTCTCTTCCTTCTTCCCCCTTTTTCTTGAGCCTTAGAGGTCTATTTATAGGGAGAAAACAAATCCTAGAAGCCCTAGAATTCCTAGAAAAATCGGAGGTTAGTCTCCTAGTTTGAGTAGGAGACTCAAAACTTAATCCAAGAAGAAAAAGGACTCCAAATCCGTCCAGATTTGCTGTCTTTTATTACGGGGCACTTTTGGCATAGCAGACGTCCGAATTAGGAAAATCATATTTCACAATGATTTGTAGAAAATTGAATTAGATTTCCAACGCCGCTTGATTCACTTTAATCTAATATTTGAGCTGAAAGTTATGGTCAAAATACTATGATATGTGCAGAATCTGAATTCTAATCCGATTTTGACTCCAATTAGAGAAATTTCGATTTAGTCCTCTCCTTGATGTGGTTGAACATACCCACATCCTCTAGGTCTTCTCAAAGTGTGCTTTCTTTCACCTTAAAGCTATTGTTTTCTCTCAATGACCTGCAAAATACTAAAATACCAAAACTAACAAAAAACATTAGAAAATAACAAAACTAAAGGTTTAGTAAATGCAAATTAAGGGGTCTACATATGTAATATTTGGCACTCATCAGTCCCCATAAAGGAAATTGACATGTGGGGTGATGAATCTTGGTTGTGGGCATAACAGATCACTACATCAACCATCTAGTTCACTACCATGTTGACATTAACTTCAGCTTCAGAAAACAGCATTTGTGATCCCTCATTAATTCATTGGCATATTGGTCTGTTCTGGAGACAGTAGATAATTGAAAATATATCTATGTAGGCATTTATTCACCCCAGGAATTCGTATTTCATAACCAATTAGTGATTTGCCACTTGTGTACTTTTTTATGGTATTTTATTTTTTTTGGTTCTCAAAACTTGGTGGAGAGAAAAGATCCAACAATCTTTTGTTTGATTCAATCATATATTTAGCCCCCCAATTTATAGAAGATTCTCATGTTATGCGCTTCTAAATGTAGGCACAAATAAATGTCTACAACAAGTGATTTGTCAAGCGGTCCTCCGTTATGTAAGTGTGGAGTTCCTGCACGTCTAAGGAACTCTTGGACCACGTCCAATCCCGCTAAAAAGTGGTATGGATGTAATAACTACAAGGTAATTTTTGAAATTAACTTTGTAAAATTAGCTTTGTGTTATATTCTGAAATTAGCTTTGTGTTATATTTCGTCGTTAGTAGTTTATGACATTTTTGCTGATCCTTTTTTTTTTTTTTTTATGCAGAAAGCCGGTGATTGTGATTTTTTTGAGTGGGCTGATAAGGAGATGTCTGCATACGAGAAGAGATTAGCGCAACATCTGAAAGAGATGAAGGAGAGAAGACAGGCTGACAATGAAAAAGTTGAGGAATTAATTGAAAAAAAAATGTAAGGAACAATTAGCGCACCATTTGAAAGAAATGGAAGAGAGAGTTGAGGAATTAATTGAAAAAAATTGTAAGGAACAATTAGCGCAACATGGGAAGATGTTTGGTGTTTCGTTGTTAGTTGTCATTTTGGTTTTAGCCTTTTATTTTAGTAGTTATAGTGAACCTAGACATACTAACTTGATGTTAAAATGAAATTATGGAAACAGTTCAGTTGTATGAAATTTTTTTATCTATGGAATTTGCAGTGAAGAAATGGACCCATTTATATGCAAGTGGTGCATGATATGAGAGTTTTATGCTTGTACGAATTTCTTAAATGTATGTTAAACTGAATTGTTGTCTTTTGGACTTCAAATTAATTGAAGTCATCTTAAGGTGCTTAATTTCTGAGCTGGGTTGGTGTTTAGGGATGGTCCTGCAGTTTCTTTGCTCTTTTGTTTAGTTGTTGGGTGATTTTGGCTGGTCTGTTTAGATGAATTTTGTAAGTTTTAGAGACATAAAACTAGGAAATTACTGTTAAGAATTGAGTGGACGTGGTAGGGAACTAAGAAGAGAGACAGATTACTCGCAATACTTTATTGTCCTTGAAGTGCAAGTTGCCATATGTGAAATTAGTTTACACATTCTTTACCCAGAATAAGGTCCATAACTTGATTTGTTTTTTTTCTCATAATGAAAAAAATGATAGTAACATATTTTTTTGATACTAACATAAAAATGATACTTACGGCCATTACAGGAGTAACTCTTCAAGCAAGATTTTAACCACAATCTTATTGAATTCAATCTTATTGAATCTTGTTCTCACCATACCTAAAATGTAAATATCAAATAAGCGCTTTCCAAGTAATTTCAACTCATTCATGGAATTCTGTTGTTGTGATACTACAATTGGTAGGAAACATATCAACATATCAACATTTCAACACATTCATGAAAGACTGAGAGACAGCCATCATGCAATGGTCAAACTACAATGTAGCAACAAATGGAGGGCAAAAGGCTGCAAATAGTGCTATCCATAAGATAATTCATTACAAAAAGTGAAATCCAAATTTACATAGAAAACTAAGCAAAAAGTCTACTGCATGGCATAGTTTTTATAGCACTATAAAAGGCGTAAAGGTGAATAAATTGGAAAAAAAAAACATTATTACTAGGTATGCCCCTAGTAGGGTGCTGCATGCATGAGATTACTGCATGTCCAAAATTCTTAGGTTCACAAGCCCATCTTTTCTCCAAATCTTAGATTACTGCTGCTTCAATACCTTATCCTAAACTTAAGCCCATCTTTTCTCCAAATCTTGAACTACCCCTTCTGTTGAACTCTGACAGAATTGAACAATATATAAGTGAAAATAACAAAAATTCAATTTTTACAAATAAAAATTAGAAAATAAAAAACTAAAAGGAAATTAAGGACCCCTGTGGAAAAGAGTTCAAAGTTGAAATGCTTAATTAAAGAGTCCAAATCAATGAAAATGGCAAGAAATATATTTCTAAATGAAAATGAACTTCACTCTTGAACTATACATATCATAGATGTCAAGATATAAGACACTTCAACTACAATTATTATCCAAGAGATCTAAAGACTGAAACTTAATTTATTTGCTATCTAGCCAAAACTCTTTCACTATAGGACCTGAAACGAAAATGTGTGCTCTTAATCTTTTCTCCATTAATCTTTTTTTAAACCAAATCAATTCCATTGTTCATGATTAACAAGTCCAATTGAAAGTTACTGTCACCAAAGTTTTTTATACTTCACTATCCATCCATGCACCATAAGCCTCAGCACTTAGAAATTATAAAATCAACAAACTTTAGTAAGAACAATTGACCTCCCAAAAAAAAAATTACTTTAATCAAAGAGACCTTTCCACTTACGACAAGTATATAAAATCTCCTTCCAAAATACATGATGATTGTGAATTTCTGAACGTCTGAAACAAATACCTCAAATGATTAATATATATGAAATTAAACTTTTCGTCAACATGTATGAATCAAATGCACGTATATGAACTTTTTTTTTCCCCCGTTCGGCACCTGTGTAAGTACACTATTTTGTGTTTCACTCACTTGGCCATGCTGCACATCAGTTGAAAAAACCAACGGATCTTCACTTGTGTCCAGTTCATCTACTAGCGATCTTTGGCATGTCTTCAAAAAATAAAATATTCAAAAATGTTAAAATTAATATTAAAATTACACATCAATACGTGCACATACAACGACTTTCGAATATATGAATACCTTCTTTTTTTTCCTTCGCTGCTCGGGATTTGTGTTACTCTGTTTCTTATTTCCTCCTTTTGACTTTTTCACCACGTGTTTTCAACCACAAACACTTTTCTGATTGATGGTCGCTTCCCTTTGGTCGGAGCCACGAGAGGACTACACACCTCCACCTCCATACAATCCATGGCTTTGTTATCGATCATAGGTGCACTTGGGAGATCTTTGGAAGGTTGACTTTGTTCACTGCTTGGACCGCTAAATTTCTTAATTAGCATATCAACATACTTTTGCACTTCCATGCAATGATCCACGTTTGGTGCTGCAATAGCGGCTAACTTCAACACACTTTTGCTCAGTTCACCATATCGATCTGCAGTAGGGTTGCCACTCAAGGGATCATAACTACTCTTGATTAACTTATATGGCCGCTTCAAATCCTTCCTCCATCGGTTTAGAAAATACTTTTTGGGCAACAAATCCACATCTTCAAATGTAGTCAGCACGGACATGGCATGTTTGCACAAAATTCCTCTTGATTCAAACAAACAACAACTACAATTCGCTTCACATACAGGGCCATTGTAGCAAACATTAAAAACGATTTTTTTTCCTGTAGGATTCATTAATTTCTACCCGTTCAATCACCTGGTAGGTACTAATTCCACATTCCCTTTTTAAAAGAGAGGAAGCACAATACATAACCTCTGAAATCTCCTTCTGAACTTCTTTAAACTTTGCATGGGTGTAAATTTGTTGGAATTGCTTCTTAAAGGGCCAATAGCTTACACATGAAATTGTGGTATTGAAGGAATCGAAACAGCAACATTCTCAACCTCAACCTTCCTACGCAAAGCGTTATCGTATTGATCCACAAATTCCTTCAATGAGGTGGACGATTGCACATAACCATCAAAAAAGGCATTCATACTCTTACTACGTTGTGTGGTAGTCATGCCGGCCCAAAATACACGATTCAAATATGCTGGTACCCAAAAAGTCCGTTCACTGTATAAATCACGCAGCCATGCATTCTCCTCCAGATTATAACACTCAAGCATGCTCTGCCAACATGCATCAAACTCATCACATGTATGAGAATTATACAAACAATTTCATATGGCACTCTTAATGGCATAGTATTATGAATGTGATCCAAACTTCTCCGGAAGTTTTTTCAGTATATGCCATAAACAAAATCTATGACGAGCATTCGGAAACACCTTATTAATAGCATTTTTCATGGCCCTATCTTGATCTGTAATAATTGCCCTTGGCGCATGGCCCTTCATGAATTTCAACCACGCCTCAAACAACCAAACAAATGACGCCGTATCCTCACTTGAAATTAATGCCGCCCCTAAAAGAATTGATTGACCATGATGGTTTACTCCCACAAAAGGGGCAAATGGCATTTCGTATTTGTTGGTTAAGTATGTTGTGTCAAATGTAACTACATCACCAAAATCTTCATATGATGCCCTACTTCGTGCATCAGCCCAAAACACATTTCTCAGCCTACACTCATCATCCACATCTATATCAAAATAGAAATCATCATTCACTTTCCGCATTCTATTGAAATAGTCACTAGGTGCTGCGGCACCTCCTGTGCCAAGGCGAAGCGGGCTTGAGTTCGCAATATAATTGCGACACTCTCTCTCTCCAAATGTAAGATTCTCATATCCCCCCGCTTCAACGGCTAGTGAGTTATAAATTTTATTTGTACGGATTCCAGCTCTATCATCTATATCAAGCTTTCTCTTCGCAGTAGGATCCAACTTCTTGTTGCACCAAAAGTTACCTGGGCTTAAATCGTGATTATGCCCTAGATTTACATTTGTCACATACCACATTGTATCCACTAACGTTGCATTCAAAGTAGCCTTACATCCTGTTTTGCTCGTTGATGAGTGCCAAAAAGTGTATATTTAGACCCCTTAATTTACATTAGTTAAACCTTTAGCTTTATTACTTTCAGATGTTTTGGTTAGTTTTAGTGTTTTTGTGTTTTGCAGGGCAATAAGAGAAAAATGACAATTTTCAAGGCAAAAATACATAGAAAAGCTGGATTTTTGAAAGTCCTGAAAAAGTAGATCGATCGAATATTAAGTAGATCGATCGATCGAATTTTTGCGGGACAGAAACCCTAACTAACTCTATAAATACGTCATTTTCTCATTTTCTCAATATGAGGAGCCGCAGCAGAGACCGTTTGGGCGCCCCAGGGGCCGATTTTGCTCTAGTTTAGGGTTCTTGGGTGATTTTCACCTAGAACATTCTTCCTTTGTAAGTTTTCTTTGATTTTAATACATTCTTGTAGTTTATTTATGCTTTCCTTAGTTACGTGTAACTGAAATTTCGTCTAAGGTTGAGGATGAAACCTCACCATTGAATAGAAACTGAGTTTCATTGCTTGTTTATGCTATTTGAGTTTATGGGCTTTGATTTCTCATTGTTCCACTCCGATTTTTGAGATTATTATTCGATATCTCTTGTGATTTCCGGATACAAGTGATGATTTGATATGGTTTCATTCAATTGATGGCTTGGGTTTTCATTTATGTTGGATATTCATTGTGTTTCATTCTATGGATACATTTGATGATTTAGTTGAAACTAGATATCTTTTATGATTTGTGGAAGAATGGATTCATTGAATGATTTGAACAATTTTTGAAGCAAAAGTAGAACAAACATAAGATTTGTATGATGAGAACTTCAAATGGTGTAGATGAGCATGAGATTAGGTTGCTATGATTTGGTGGGTGTGGATTCCAAAACCTTAGAACCCTTTATTTTCATTTGTTTTGTTTATGTTCTCTTTTATCAAAAACCCCTAAACTTGGAACTAGGTTAAAATAGGATTAGTTTGAATAGAGATTAATTTTCGCAACTCAATTCCCTGTGGGATCGACCTCGCACTTGCATAACGCTATATTGCAAACGATTCGTGCACTTGCGAGTATTATAATTTGCACCACAACACTCGTTTTGCTAGGCTTGCAAAGGTTATTACTTGAACTGGATGATACTTTGCCTCCACGAGCACATGTTAGGGTGATGTAATGTACATCTCCATTTTCATACTTTTTTCTTCTTCTTTTGTATCACACCAAAACCCGCTTGCTTTGCGTAATTCCTATAATAGTCAATGGCTTCCTCTATGGACCCAAATAGCATACCATTCTTAGGTTCCTCAACAACTTTATCTCCATCTATGAGCTTGGCCTTGGACCGACAATTAACCACACTATCATTCAATTGTTCATCCGCTATAATTTCATTTCCATTTCCATCTATCACAAAATGAAAATAAATAAATAAACATGGTGTAAAGAACCCAACTATAAATAATAACATTTACTCTAAAATATGTTACAAAAATTAAAAGTATGAAGTGCCCAACATACCATTTTGAGGGTCCATTTCGATGGGCACAACATCATCAAGTTCAATGTGTGTCAATGAACAATTATCTTCACATTGTGAAATCAAGTCCACTTCTGATAAGTCCATCTAAAAGTTTCTGTAACAAATAAAAATTCATATCAGTGCATTATCATTTAGTTCATAGCACTCAATAAAGGCCTAAGAATAAGAACAATATCAAAACTTCACAAACCTAAAGAATAAGCCTTTCTATTAGCTTCTTTATAGAACCTCAAAGCATTAAGCATACATTTATTCCACACTGAGACAGACCAGAATAGGTTGGGTTATATACCTTCTGGACATGAACCTTGAACAATTAATGCCACTTTTACTTGTAAAAGGAAAAAGGCACTTTCTTTTTACTTGCTTGATTTTCATCACTATTGTGTTCTTATAACACGTTTCTAAATTGCGCATTCAACAAAAATCAACAACACAGGATAATTCCATGATTTGAAAAGGGTTCTGGAATTTCCAACATATGTCTAAAGAATGGTTTGTACCATGACATTGGAAGGGAAAGGTCATGATTTCCAATGGGGCTATGGTTTTCCAAATATGCTTCTGATGAAAGGAGACAAAGGATGTGAAACAAGCGTTAATCTTTGATTATTTTACATTGCCTTTCAAAATTCTATTCCAAGTTAACTCTGCTTAAGCATGGACAGATAGGTTTCAGGAATTCATGAACTGACATCATTGCAACATTTTATCCTATTTCTGATGGCTCCAATTTCTAGTAATGAATTCCTTTCATAATCTTCCCTGTGGCTTCAAATGCTATTGAAGACAAGCATAACTGCAAAAAAAAAAAATGAAGGAAAGGTGTTTGCTTTAATACCTGACGGAGACCTAGACTTGAAGGAGACGGATTGGGGGAGAAGCCGGAGCTGGAAAACAGCCGGAGATGGAAGAGGGCTGGAACTGGAAGACGGCCGGTCGTTGGGTTTTGGCCAAAGATGGAGAACGACAGTGGTGGGTCGTGCGTGGTGGTCGACGATAGTGGAGCTGGGTCACGGTAGCTGAAAAAAACAAAAAGGCTGGTTTGCCGGAACTAGAAGACGGCCAGAGATGGAAGAGGGCCGGAATTGGAAGACTGCCGGTGGTTGGGTATGGGTCGTCGGAGATGGCGCCTGGCAATACCTAGTGGCCAGAGATGGAGATGGACGTAGGCAGTGGTTGACGGTGCTTATCAGACGGTGGGGGACCTTGTCTGTGGTCGCTCTGTCGGAGATGGAAGATGGCCGGAGATGGAGAACGACGGTGGCAGGCTCGTGCGAAAATGGTCGCCGGAACTGGAAGAACAACGGAGAACGAACGTTGGCCGAAGATGGAGAACGACGGTGGCGGGTCGTGCATGGTGGTCGACGGTGGGGGGTAGTGCGTGGTGGTCGACAATGGGAAGATTTTGGGGTAGATGGAGAGAGGGAGGGAAAATTTGGGGGGAAGCTCGGGGAACAAAAATGAGAAAATGGGGTGCTGAAGTAGTTTTGTTTTCAAATTTTGAAATTTTTAATTTTTAATTTTTTTTTTTGAAAAAAAAAATATATATGTTAAAACTAAAATGGCCCTTTCCACGTAGGAAAGGGCCGGGCAGGGGCCGGCAAGATGGCCCCTGCCTATCATTACTCGACATGAATAACACATCAGAACTTCTATAAAAAAGTACTTCAGAATAGAGAATAGAGTGTAATTAAATAATTACACAAAGATAATACTAGTGCCACAAACTAGACATAAATAACACATCAGAGCTTCTATAAAAAAGTACTTCAGAATAAAGAATAGAGTGTAATTAAATAATTACACAAAGATAATACTAGTGCCACATATTTGGCACAGATAATTTACAACCCAAAATATCATAATGTGATTATTACAAACCAACTGTAATACAAATATTGTTTCTAAATATTAACCTAATGAACTACAACATAGTAGTTCACAAAATGGAGGCAACCTAGCCTCAAACACCCATATCAGGATCCATCTTTGGGTTTGGATAATCCTGATACTCCTCATCCTCATAACCTGTATTAATAAATAATGCAGAGAGAAACAACAATAAAAAAATACCTAAGTGAGTCTGCTGTTTCCAATAATATAATGAATGCTGATTTATCTATGAAATGCAACACAATGAAATATGGCCTCATAATTACATGTATAAACAATATATAGTCTACGGTCATAAATCATGGACATAGATTGAATATAAACATAACCATAAAAGCAGTAATATGACAATATTGAATGCAAAATTTTAAGCATTATCCTTTTTCCACTCCTCTGTTGGCCTAGGCACGGTTAACGTGTTATTTGAAATCTACGACTTTCTCACCTTTAACTTTTGATTATATTATTTGGGAATCTAGGCTCCTGGAAACTTGGGTCTTCCTTGGTAATTTGGCTGCACTAGTTTTTGTATTTATTATTCTCTTTTTCAGCACTTTTACATTCACTACACCTAAGCAACTAGTGAATCCTCATGTACCACTAGTATCTAGATTCCCAGCTTGTTTAATAAACAGATTATTAAAATAATAAAATATGCAAAGTCACATGCACAAACAAATAAATAAAGCAGTAATCATAATATCAAGGAAAAGTCCAACGGCAGCACCCTCAATAAGTATAAAAATACTCACTGTCTTCTGCTTCCAAAAGGGTTTCCACACAATAGTTGACTGCACAATTATATACATGTGATAACGAATTAGCACAACATGCCAAGAAGTCTGTTATTATTATTACCACTTTTTGAGCCTCTAATTGATTTATTAAAGATCCTTAAACATTAAGTTGGTGTACGAACTAGGTAAGTATTTTCGCTATACATTCAAATATAGATATATCTATTATATTTATTTACAATACCTTTGCACCATAATTGCTATATGTATATTTATATACAATATATTTATAATAAACATTATATTAACTATGTATGTTTCGTTATTAAATAAACATTGTGACCTCATTAAATGAAAATAATGGGTTTATTATTAAAAATAGACGAACGACACAACAACCATAATATCAATATTTTACTTATGAATAAAATAACGGCATATATTTAATGCCTAATAATGTTTTCTTTTTGAAAGATTTGAGTAGCGTAACAGCGCCTTAAAAATATTTCTGTTTTAACGAATATATTTCTTTCCAAAAATATATTTCAAATACTTATTATAATAAAAACACAGGCTAATTTTATAGAGTCTCACCAAAGGCTTCTAGAAAAATGACTGAAATTGCATCATTGCTGCAGCACATGAGAGAGAATTTTTCTGTTCTTCTTTTAAAAGAGATGCAACTCGTGAGAGAAATAGAGAGTTTCTTCTTTTTGTTTTCTTCATTCTTTCTCTCTTCTTTTCTTTTCTTTTCCCTTCCATTAGTACCATAAACTAAACATGCAAAAAGAGAAGAGAAGAGAGTTTACTTCTCTTTTCTACTACAGGCCAGGAGAGTGAGGAGGCCATGAGAGTGAGGAGGAGTGATTTGTTTTCTAAACCATTTGCTACCCAAGATAAACAAGGAGAGAAAGAAGAGATACAAAAATGGTTTTTCTGCAACTTTAAGAACATAAACTACTGGTTTTCAAGGATGAGTATGGCTGCTATTTCAAGAGGAATCAGAGAGTGTTCCTGCTGTAAAAGAAAACAAAGAGAAAAGAGTGATGCAGCTTTGCTGCTTTTCTTTTTCTGTACGGAGAGGAATTGTTTGCTGTTTAAGAGAGAAACAGAGATAGAGAATTAAGGGAGAGTTCATGCTCTTCTTTTCTGTTACAGGCCGAGAAAAGTGAGAGCAAAGAAGGGCTTTTCTTCTTGCTGATTTTTCTGCAAACTGATGAAGAAAAGAGAGTTTTTTTTTTGGCAGAAAACAGCAACAGAAAAGAGAAGGAAAGGGTCTTCACTTGCTGCTATACGTGAGACAAAACCAAAAAAGGAATAGAGGAGTTGCTGTCCGTGAAAGAGCTGCTATTTTGGGATAGAAAACAGAGAGTTCCTTTGCTAATTTTCTGCTATTTATGCTCCGTTTGTTTCGGCGTAAAATGATTTCTGGAAAATGATTTCGGTATTTTTCGGTGTTTGGTAGGGGCGAAAATAATAGTCAACCGGAAAATGATTTCTGTTTGACCAAAAATGCTTAGTAAATTTCGGAAAATGATTTACGCTTTTTAAAAGCGTAAATCATTTTCCGAAGACGTCTGACGCGGTCGATTTATTTTAAACAACGCAATCGACCTTCACGTTTAAGCAACCGACCACCATCGAAATCTTGCCGGTATCGGATTCCGACAACATCCGGTTAATGTCGTCAGAATCCGGCGACGGAATCCGGCCACCTTCGCCGGAATTCGGTCAGCCCAAATTCCGGCAACCAATCCGGCCAGATTGGCCGGATTCCGGCGATCTGGCCGGATCTAGGCAGACCGGTCGGATCTGGCCGGGATCCAGTCGGTCTGGCCAGATCCGGCCAGATCGCCGGGATCCGGCTGGTCTGGCCAGAGAGCCGACCGGCTCTGGCCGAATCCCAGCCGGCTCTGGCCAGAGAGGCTGGATTCCGGCCAGATGCCGGCTGGATCTGGCCGGAATCCGGCCACTTCGCCGGAATCCGGCTATCCCAGATTCCGACGAAACTGTCCGGATTCCGGCCATTATCTTGAATTCTGATTGTATTAACCGAAATCAAGTAAAAATGGTCAGAATCTTGTCGGTCAGTGACGGAATCTCGTCATTGATGATTTTTATAGGTTAATATGTTTGAATGAAAATATAAAAAATATTTGTAATTTTCTATACGCGCCAAACACCGAAAAATGCTTTCGGCGAAAAATATTTTCCAGAAAAATGACTTCCCTGAAACCATTTTACGACGGAAACCATTTTACGTCGAAACAAACGGAGCATTAATCGAAACACAGAGAGAGAAAGGGTGAGTGATTCTACATAAAATATAAACAGAAAACCAGAGAGAGAGAACTGATGTTTATGCGTGAAACTAAGGGGCTGCTGGCTCTTTGAGAGAAAGGGACAGCAGGGGTGGGTTTTCTTTGAGTTGGTTTTTCTGCAAATAGAAAAAGAGAAGAGGCTGGAAAAGAAAGTTTAAGAGAACTTTCCTTTTTCCTTTTTCTGTTACAAACCGAAACAGAGAAGGTGTGAGAGTTTCTTTGAGAGTTCTTCAAAGCTGCAACTGAGAGAGAAAACAATGAGTTTTGAGAGATTGATCTTACTGAAATTAAAAGAGAAACAGTAGGAACACAAGGATCCTTCAAGAGAGAAACAGAGAAGAACTTTCTATGTTAAACTCTTTGCTGGAAATTGAAAAATAGAAACTTATTGTTTTCTGTGAAGAGCATGAACTACTGCTACTAGAACTTAAAGAGAGAAATAAAGGCAGCAAAGAGAAGAGAAGAGCTTGTTGTTTATAGAGGAAGCCACCAGAGAGAGTTTTGAGAGAAATGAGAGGTGTGATTATCCAAAGGTGATGGGTTTCTTTTTTAGGTGATTTAACGACTGGGATGCTTGCAAGTGGTTGATGACTCATCCATGTGATGATTGAGAAAGAGAAGAGGAACGTAGAAGGGGGCCTGCATCTGGCGTGATGATTCATCAAGGTAATCATTATCTCTTATCTCTTTGTAACTAAACTTTGGCTTTTCACATGGTTTTCTAACTGAGTTTCTTTTGTGATTAAGGGACGTGGTTAGCAGGGTGCCAGGGGCTTTTCAACGTTGTAGGCTGAGCCATCCATGGGTAAGTTACATAATATTCATATATGCAAGTAACTAGAAATTGAATTTAAATAAATTTCTAACTATACAAATATTAAATAACTAACTAGATTATGTTTAATTGTTTTAGTCTTTTATTATTTAAGATACGGACTGGGTTTCCATTCGAACTAAAAATCATCAATGGGTAATGATGATTTTTAATAAAAATCAGAGACCCATTAATTAATAATGTTATATGTGAATTTTCGTCCTAATTATATGTAGTATGTTTCACGGGTGTTTTCGCACCCTTAACGAAGTCTAAAATTATAAAATTCGGAGGGTAGCTAGAGGACTTCGAATAGAGTTTCCTAGTTTTTGAATCAACTAAAATGGAATTCGTTTGACCCTGTTTCCGTTGTTCTAAAGTTTAAGGTTTGTTTGAACTTTTATCAAATTGAAACTATAAACATTACTTAATTAATGAATATTTATTTCAATAAATATTCATATTTATTTTCCTGCCTTATTATTAGGTCTTAAATCATATTTTAAGATATTATATTTAATATCACAAAATATGGGGTGCTACAGGTACCAAGTTCGTCTTTTTCCAAAACCCAAGTACCATCTGCGATGCGAATTGAAATTGAGATATCAAAAAATAAAGTTTCCAAACCACAAGTACCAAAAATGTCTTTAACCCTACTTATTATTACTTTGTTTTTCATTTATTTATCTCTCAACTTACTTTAAACTCATTCGTTCTTGTTTTTGTCTTTTCTTCTCTACTTTCTCATTCCCCGCACCTGAATCTCTCTCCCTCTAAGCTCTCTTTCCTCCTCTTTCACCTTCATTTTTGTTGTGCAAATATCTACATAAATAAATAGGCAAATACTTGTACGTTTTACTCGCAAGTGTATAAGATCAAAAAGATTACTTAGTAGGCAAATACGAGATTATTCCCACAAGGATTGGTAAATTATGCTTAAAAAGATATTCCTAAAAGAGATATGTTTAATAAGACGGGATAAAAGATTGAATTAAAAATAATAAAAAGAAAGGTAGGGCTTCAATATCCACCGCTAATCATATTCAAATAAGATTCGCAATATGCACAATACTATAATCATAACATGATGCTTAATGTTTACCAGTCACAAGGGAATGGTATCTTCTCCTAAAGCTATTGATTTCCCTAAGCAACGAGTTAGGCATGGTATCTACTCTAACTCTTTTCTTCCTTGAAGGATTTAGCATGGTATCTACTAAGTTGTTCTTCAAGGAAGCATAAATCTATGGAAATCGGTAAACACACTCAGATTAGAATATGGTATCATTCCAGTTGTCTTTATGTTGATTAATCCAAGAACCTGTGTCGGGGTTCTTTCGTTACTCTATTATGAAGCCTTTGAACATGGAGATCTTCATGATGATGTTGAACATGAAGATGTGGAAGATCCTTCACAAAGATTTGTCGATTAGGATTCTCCACCAATCTATGATATTAATATCAATGATGACGATCTTGTGGGAGGTTCTTTGTCATTTGATCAAGAGAAAGAATCTATAGTAGATTGAGTCTCTCCACTAATCTACGATATTTATCCTCAGAAAGAGGAATCGTTGGAAAAGGTAAATTTTTCAAATAATATTGAAAATGTTAATTCTTTTGGTTCAGATGTTTAAGCTTCCGACGATGATGGAGAGAATCTTAATCCTTTTCACCAGGCTCGTACTCACGCCTCGAGTGATAGCACTCCACCTCATCCTCGAAACCTAAGAATTTATGGTGTCCAATGCCATTATGATGTCAAGGTGGACATTCCAGAATTTGAAGGAAGAATGCAGCCTGGTGAATTCATTGTGAAAAATAATAAGATTACTAATTTACTGTGTGTATGTGAACAATGTGCAACAAAATATCTAAATGCGGAATTTAAAGAAAACATATATTTTGTTAACGAAGTTGAAACTTAATTAAGAGAAAAACCACTTTGGGGCAGCCAAACCCAGGAATTTCACAATTCAAAAGACAAAGTTAGTAACAAACCAGTAACACTCACATACCCCGATGCAGCGATCGTTGCACTCTGACGTGTACCTATACACGAACGCTTCCCAACCAGGTCTCTTACCTAAAGGGGTCTTCAATGGATTCCTTTAGCTTAGGGCTCCTCCCTAAGCTAGACTTCACACGATCAAGTCACACATCGGACAACTCTTAGAGAGCTAGCAGATTTACACAATTTCTACCTAAACACCCTCTTTAAGCTCCAGAGAATTCAATATTGAATTCTGTAAATAATACATGCCTAGAGGCCTCTATTTATAGGCTTTAGAAGACCTAAATCGAGTCTGATTTGGATTTCTCTAGGCCACGTCCAGACATAGGCTGAGAGCGTCCGGATGGTAAATTACAACCGCCTTTCCATAACGCGCTTCACGTGTTTCCTTATTAAGGCCGCGTCCGGACAATGTTGCCCAAGCATCCAGATGGTTGCCCAATTCGTGTCTGCAAAGGACTCTGGATTCTTCTCGAACACTGAAGAGTGTCCGGACGGTGTTGCCCTGTCATTCAGACGGATGCATGCTGAGCTGGCTAAATCTTTTTGAACACAGATGGGCTTCCAGACGCTTCATAGGCCCGTCCGAACGAAAACAAGGGATTCGACTTTTGCTGAGTTAAAAACTGTGCAGAATCTTCCTGGAACTCTAAAATTGCCTTCTTGAAGCTTGTGATACTGAAGCTTATCATAATAAGACCCTTTCCATATTAGAGAAATAATCTCTGAATATTTGAAGACTCTGAAATAATATGGTAACCCTGTTAAAGCAACATCCTACACAATAGTAATTTTGTCAACAGAATGTAGCCAATAAACTAACAAACTCCCCATTTGGCCATTCTGGGACAAAAATCACTTGATCGGTTTAAAAATACAATCCTAGTCCAAAAATAAAAATACTCCCCATTTTTGTCTCAAAAGGACAAAGGGTAAACAGAGTATTGAAAAACCACAGACAAAAAGTTATAAAATCCAAAAATAATAAGGATAATAGAGAAGTGTGTGCAAGTAGCCCAAATAATCAGAAGTTTGTAAAACAACTGATAGAGGAAGGAACAAAAATCATCCATGTTCCAAATCTTGTCGATCCACTGAAAGCAAGCAACGGAGAGAGATCCATACAATAAGCTGGATTTGTGCTACTTCGGCTTCTAGCTCTTGAAGCCGGGTACCATAGACTGAAAACCTTCAGTCGCTTGAGTTTGCAAAGCTTGAAACTTGTTAGGTTGTGATTGGCCTCATTCTGTGTTTGGACAAAATCACTTATTTGTAAAGATGCTTTTTAACAGGGATTCCACTATTCAGAAGTGTTTCAGATGTTTCTGCACTGCTTTCAAGACAGAAGATTCCAGAGTCCCTGTCAACCGTCCGGACGACGTGTCATCCCGTCCGGACGCCCATCTGTCCCTATTCCATCCGTCCGGACGACGTGCCATACCGTCCGGACGCCGACAGACCAAGCATCATCTGTCCGGACGACGTACATTCCCGTCCGGACCTTCACTGTTTCGTGAAGCTACTGTTCCAGCTTGCATCCGCCCGGATGTCTCAGCAGCCCGTCCGGACGTCTCAGCAGCCCGTTCGAACGCCTCTCTGTGATCGATCAGTCTCAGATTCTTTCCAAGTTCAAAATAAGGGAAGATTGCTTCAACCGTCCGGACGACGTGGATTCCCGTCCGGATGCGCTCATACATAAGGCAAGAATGGCAATTCAAATATCACCGTCCGGACGACAGTCAGCCTTGGTCTGGACGCGCGTTCATCAGTTAAGGAAATTGCTGATTCGACTTCAACCGTCCGGACGGCTGCCTATCATGGTCCGGACACGCGCATAGTAGATATGGAAATTGCGCGTTGAAGATCAGCCATCCGGACGCTCATCCCCCATGGTCCGGACGCGCGAAAGCCTTATATGGAAATTATTTGCAGCGGACGTGCGACCGTCCGGGTGACAGTGTCTCACCGTCTGGACGCGACTCTTAAATAGGAAAGATTTCTCAGCGAAATTTTCAAAAAAATCTGTCGGACAATTGTCCGTCCGGAAGGCCCATGTCCACCGTCCGGACGGCACCCGCATATATAACTGCAGTCGCCCATTCTGTACCTCAGCCTATAAATAGAGGCCCCTGGCATTGAGAACTGCAAGAATTCGGTATTGAATTCCACAAGTGCTCAGAGAAGTTATTTTGAGAGATTGTTGAGCTGATTAAGTTTCCTCTAAAGCCATTGCAAATGTGCTGTTGCTGTGCTACAACTGAAGTCTATCTTAGGAGTTGGCCCTAAGATAAAGGATTCCATTGAAGACCCATTCAGGTAGGAGACCTGGTTGGGAAGCGTTCGTGTTGGGTTACACGTTAGAGAGCAAAGTACGACCACTGCATCGGGTATATGTGAGTATTACTATCATGTATCTAGCTTAATCTTCTTAATAGTGGATATCCTGGGTTTGGCTGCCCCAGAGTAGTTTTTCTCTTAATTGAGTTTCCACTTCGTTAACGAAAATTATTGTGTCATTTATTTTCCGCATAGTTATTTTTGTTGACACTTTGTGCACACACTTGCTATTTATTTTAGAAGTCAAATTTCATTTTTCAAAATTGATTAATTGTAGAGTGAAATTGTAACGACCCGCTTTTTACGAAAATGCGTAAGTAAAAATTTTGATTTCAACGTATCGTTATGACGTCAACAACGACATCATCAGAGTATAAATTGACAGCGGAATACATTTTTCTTTTACAATAACATATCAGAGCTGACTGAATAACCTCAATATATAAAATAATAATCATTTGTTCTGATATAATAAAATACATCCAAATAAAAAACATACGTACCACATGCGGCACAAACATTACATAACCATTGTATATAACATCAACAAACTAAAGGTCTCATCCATAACCCAGCAACTCCTACCTTCGTTCCTGCAAAACTCGCATGTGATTGTGGTTCACACCATAATCCCATACTGTGGTCGAGTGAGTCAACGGTCCTCAACCACAATGACACACTGATTTATATAACCATATACAATGCATCCAAATGATGACAGATATATTCACATACACATAATCATTTCCACATACAATCATGCTTATCCCTGTACTTAAATTATTCACATACTCAAAACTATATCTCTTCTTTACACATCATTAGCGCTATCTTCTCTGCTAATTTAACATATCATTAGCGTTATTTTCTCCGCTAATTTAACATATTATTAGCGCTATCTTCTCAACTAATTTAACATACCATTAGCGCTATCTTTTCCACTAATTTAACACACTATTAGTGCTATCTTCTCCTCTAATTAATCACACCATTAGTCAACCACATACCTCATTCTTCTATCACTGCTTTTCTCTATTATTCCTTCAACCTTTGGTTCATCCGTTGATCTTATTAATGGATCAATGCCTTAGTACCTAAAATTTCGGTTTATCCATCGGTCTACTCAACCTCTTGACGCCTTGGTACATAAACCTCAGTTCATCCGTTGGTCTACTCAATCCACCGACGCCTTGGTACTTAAACCTCTAGTCTTTTTATTAAGACTTATATCACACCACAATATAATCATACAAACAGCATCACATCCATAATCTCAACCAAAACATGTTACACACATTAAATGCCAGACATCAATTAGCATATAATAAAACAGAGATCACTACATTGCTAAAGACTAAACCATACGTATCACCCTCAATTAGTAAGAAATATTCACAGTTCTTTCCTGCTACAAAGATTGATCCATAAATATAACACTGCAATAAACATATATTATACAAACAAATAGTGAATCAGTACAATTCACTAAACATATATTTAACCCTATACTCTTTTTTGATTTCTTAATCCTATTATTATTTTGACATAGTAAGGGCATATAAAACTCTTCAATAATAATGCCACATATTTCATGTGGGCATCACAACTGTATTCATTATTAAATTACCAAAATACCATTTTTCATAATAATTACCAAAATACCCCTTTAAAAATACAAATTTTAACATCACATAATCAATACATGGTTTACACTACATAGCCCTAGATCAGCAAATCCACAATATCCCCACATCACAGTCCATTCGGCCAACTACCACAATTCTAAGATTCCCAACTATTCACAACAACAGAGTTTATATTTAAAACCCAAATCACCCAACTTTTCACACCACCCCAATATTTGGTTAATTAGACTTCAATCGCTCAACCAACAATAGGGGTCTAAACTCCAATTTGAAAACCTTATTTTAAAAATATAGCTTACAACATTAAAGGATAAGAATCTTATCCAAAATATCTAAAATATCTTCTGGGATATTTTGTAAAATATCTTCTGAGATATTTTGTAACATGACACTAAAAACAATATCCCTTTTCTTTCTTAATCCGTTTTACTATCCTTTAAACGTTCTTTCCTTTATATATCTCGTTCTACCACTTATCTTTTAAAACGTCTTTTCCATTTTCTTATCTACCATTTTATCATTAATACATAAAAACTAACTCAAGAGCTTTAGGAACTTACCACGAGCAAACCCAAGAGAGATGAGATCCGGCCAAAGAGTGTGATGAAGAGGATCCTTGATTCTCCTTTTCTTATACCAATCTGAGAGGAAAAGAGAGAGTTAGAGATATCTATATATGTTCGTGAAGAAGAAAAGAGAGTTCTTCTTCTTTTGAACCAAAACTAAAAGGGAAAGAGTAAGAGCTCTTCATGGATGGAGTGATGCAAAGAGGCATGAAAGAACTAGAAAAATCATGAGAAGAGAAGGTAGAGACTTACCAAAAGTTTCCGTCCAAGGGAGAAGAAGATGCAATCCTTCTTCTTTGATGCAATTCCAATTAAAGAGGACTAGAGGAAGAGCTAGAGAGCTTCTTCCTTTCTCTTGATGCAACCGAACCAAAAGAGAAGAAGAGAGAGTTGCAAAAATAAGAGAGAAGCTGAGAGAGAAATTTGAAAGAGTTTCTCCAAGAGAAGAAGAAGATGAGATTTGTGAGAGGAGCCATCCTTTTATAAAAGAATGAATGGCCAAGATTGCATCATTTGGATTTAATCCAATGACTAGAAACCAATCTTGAAGGGCAAGTTTGATGACACACCCAAGTAATCATTACATCATCAAAATATCTCTTATCTTAGTAACCTTATCTTATAGTTAGGTAATTTTATCCTTAAATATTTACTTGACCTTATAGTAACTATTAAACTACCATACAAGAGAAGAATGGACACTTGTCAACTCAAGAAAACATCAGAAAATCAATAGGGTGACGTGGCGGTGACGTGGGCTGCCACACATGCATGCTGTCCAGTACAGGGGCAGTAGGTTCACAGACAGTTTCGGCAAATCTACAAAAATTTTATTTTTATGAAACTTTATAGGTAGATAGAGGACTCCAAGATGAACGTTCCGGCTTTTGAATCGACCAAAATGGAGTTCGTTTGACCCTATTTTGTTATTCCAAAGTCTAAGGTCCGTTTTAACATGCCTATACACTTATACATATTTTTCAATAAGCTTTTAATCTCTTTGAACATATCTTGATGAATATTTATGAATAAATATTCATGTTTAGTTTATTAGACCATAAATCCGATTTTAAGATATTTTATTTAATATCTTAAAATACGGGGTGTTACAGAAATCCTCTAGTCAACTGATCTGCAAGATAAATGAGAAGATTCACCTTTGAACCTCTAACTGATGCAAATCTGAAGAAAGATGCTACGGAAGGCTCTGCATGAGCCAGGGGAAAAAGCTCATATAAATCCTGAGACCTTTGGAAATTGAACATATGACTTCAACAACAGTCTGTTTTCCAAATGATCCATTTGTCGGATGTTGTGCTGGGAGTCGCTGGCTGACATATTCCTGAAAAGATTTAAACAGAAATATTTCCAAAAATACCACCACCAAGAAAGATTAGATCTTGTTAGTTCCAAAGACAATGTGGTATTATGACTGCTGTCAATTGGATGCCAAAATTACATAAGCAAATTGATAATAGTTTAAAAGTGCATATTTTCTCTATTAAAATAAGCATTATCATGTTATGTTTTATTCTAGTTCTTGCATTTAATATTTAATTGTAGAGTATTATTTAATTATTAACGTTGGGCTTAAATGATATTAATGCAATGAATTGTTATTTTGTAGAAGATCAAAAGAAAAGAGGAAATAAAAAGAGGAGAAAAGAAGCGAGGGACATGCATGTCTCTTCTTGAGAATTAAGAGAACCCAGATTCTTTCCAAGAAGAGGATCATAAGACGTGATTATTTCTATGAAGAGCTGCAATACAAAGTTATGTTTGCTCGTTTCTTGTACACATACATGGGCGGCATCAAATAGAAAAGTCAACTTTCTTTAATAAGGAAAGTGCGGCACTGCAGACCTAGCCAAATTGTCTATATATATGCTTTCTTTTCTCTTGGGGTAAAGAAGGAGAGAGAAGAGCCAAGGAGCATAGAAGAGCATAAAGGCGCAGAGTTTGAATTTTTATTTTCTTTGTTTTCAATTTATGTTTAGTACTTTGATTATGAAGTTTATTTTCATAAACATGAATAGCTAAACCTCTAGCCCTAGCTAGAGGTGAAGCCTAGTATTTTTATTATGTTTTCTTGGGACTATTTGTTTTTCATAGATGAAAGATTAAATTTTGGAGATGATTTTTATTTGAGGATAATTTAATGATACAAGTTTATTTTGATTCCTTATGATTTTTGTTTATATCAAATGCTTACTTTGTTTGATTTGATATGATTCGAAAATATATTGAATGCTTAATTTATTGTGTCATGTTTTTGAAATCAAATTCCAATCAACCCATGTTTGATCTATTTTATATGTCTCATGAATACGTAATAAAATATTAAGTGGATCCTTGAAACCCTAGTATTTTCCAATATTTTCTTCCAAAGCAAATTTATTCATTTTAGTTTCATAGTTTACTTTTTAATTTAAATTCTATTACTTTGCTCCACTTTCTAGTGGAAACAAAAAATCAAATTTCTATTTTTTTCTTTTCTGCATCATAATAAAAATTATTCTCTTGTGTCTGATCATTCCTTGTGGATCGACCTCGTACTTATCAAGAATTATTACTTGCGAAAACCTACACTTGGATTTGCACCCTTTTTGGTCCAACAAGTTTTTGGCGCCGTTGCCGGGGAGTGCATTTAAGACACTGAGTTTAATTATTATTATTTTATATTTTATTTTGTTATATTTATGTTCTTTTTTTCTTTCTTTCTTAATAGGTACCAACTTTCTAATCATTATAGCTGAGAAATTCAAGGGAGGTTTATTTCTGGAAAAGTGCAAAACCATCATAAATTCTCCCAGTGATATTGTTCTACTTTGTAGCGTATTGAGTTAATTTTTTGTGTATGAGCGTTTGGCTACACAATTACAGAAAAAGGCTTAGTAAGATAGAATCTGATATTTTTCCTAGGGAGTTGCATAATTTTGTGTCAGAGTTTTTTAACGACTCTATAGATATGGCTGATGATGAAGAGAGTAACCATGAGGATGACTTTGAAAACCAAGCTGACCAACTTGTCAAAAGCCTTAGAGACTATTTGTAACCCACTAGGTCAAGTACCCCTTCCTGCGTGGCAATCCCCACTAATACAGGAAATTTCGACATTAAACCTGGGGTAGTCCAATTGTTGCCTAAGTTTCGTGGGATTGATTATGAAAATCCTTACATGCATCTCAAGGAATTTGATATGGTTTGTGCTATGCATCTTAATAATCTTGATGATGTTGTTAAGCTGACATTGTTCCCATTTTCTTTGACTGAGAAAGCCAAATATTGGCTACACACCCTAAGGCCTAGAACAATAGGGACATGGCAAGAGATGACCAGGGAATTTTTGAAAAAGTTTTTCCCAACTCATAATACCAATACCTTGAGAAGGAGCATCATGAATTTTGCCATGAAAGAAAATGAAACATGTTTTCAATGCTAGGTGTAATACCCTGTATTTTAAGAGATTGAGTAAAATATCTTAAAATACGATTTAAGGCCTAATAATAGGAATAACATACATATGAATATTTGTGGAATAAAAATTCATCAAGATAGGTATAAATATTTAAGAGATTAAATATTTATTAGAAATATGTGTATAAGTATATAAGAGTTAAAATAGATTAGAATTAAACTAAGTCTAATTCGATCGATCGATTATAGAATCGATCGAGCGATTGTTTAATGTCTTAAAATCGATCGTGCAATTAGAGAATCGAACCCTTATTAGAAGCCGAAATCGATCGATCGATTAATTAGTCAATCGGGCGATTTAGTTATATAGGTGCTGAAATGGATGAAAATTTGGCTAAGTATATTGGATCGATCAAATATTTTATGGTGTAAAAAGTAGATCGATCGACCTACTATTCAATTGGATCGATCGAATATTTTATAGTGTAAAAAGTGGATCGATCGACTTTCTGCAGAAAACAGATTCATGCACCGAATCTCCGAAAATCTGGTATTTAATACCAAATCTCCCCAAATCTTCTCCCCAGCCGTTGGATGCGATCGTTTTGGAGCAATCTTGGCCGATCATTTCACTATAAAATGAGCCCAATCCTTTCCTTTGATCACACATCTCATTCCTCTCCCAAAACTCTCTCAAACTCTCTCCCAATCTCTCTCAAATTCTGTTTCTCTCTCTCTCTCTCTCTACTTTGGGTCCAGCAGTGAAGGAAGAAGAAATCCGAAGTTCTCTCTCTCCCGTAGGTAAGTCTTTCTCTCAAGCTCTTTCTCCTTCTCTATCTCTCTGTCTCTCTCTCGACTCTACTGTGAAAGAAGAGAAGAAGAAGAAGGAAAATAGGAAGAGAAGAAGAAGAGAAAAAGAAGAAGAAGAAAGAAAAGAAAAAGAAGAAATATATTTGGTTTTTAATTAAAGTTTTATTTTAATGTTGTGAATTTATGAGTTATTTGCTTTAAGTTGTGTCTTAAACAGGATTTTCAAAGTGGAGTGATTAAATATAAAAATACGTCGTTATGATGCCCAAGTAATATGCCTTAAATACTTAAAAGTATTTGGGCAGTATAACGGCTCTTTTGTAAAATAATGTATTTTTACTTGGGCATCATAACGACGTATTTTTATATTTAATCACTCCACTTTGAAAATCCTGTTTAAGACACAACTTAAAGCAAATAACTCATAAATTCACAACATTAAAATAAAACTTTAATTAAAAACCAAATATATTTCTTCTTTTTCTTTTCTTTCTTCTTCTTCTTTTTCTCTTCTTCTTCTCTTCCTATTTTCCTTCTTCTTCTTCTCTTCTTTCACAGTAGAGTCGAGAGAGAGACAGAGAGATAGAGAAGGAGAAAGAGCTTGAGAGAAAGACTTACCTACGGGAGAGAGAGAACTTCGGATTTCTTCTTCCTTCACTGCTGGACCCAAAGTAGAGAGAGAGAGAGAGAAACAGAATTTGAGAGAGATTGGGAGAGAGTTTGAGATATATATATATATATATAAGCCGTTATTCTGCTCAATTTTTATAAGATTAAAATAAGAAATAAGCACGAAGTTATTTTATTTCACTTATTTCTAAATTATAATATCCGTTAATTATATTAACGAAGTTATTAAGTTTATTTGATTTAAAATAAGCCATATGTTAGCTAAAATCTATTTTGGTATCTCACTGTTTCAGTTAGAATAGCTGAAACAGTACATGCATCAATATTATTTTAATTAAAGGTTCAAGCTATTTCGGGTTGCACAAATTTATTGTAAAAATCATAGGTTTTAACTATTATATCTATTCTTATAAAATTGGTATTACAAGATCTATTTTAAATAAATATTTAAAGGCCTTGATAAATGCCGTAATAAAGTCCGCATAAAAAGATTAGTAATAAAATGTAATTGGATTAATTTTACATGCCGTTACCTTGACAGAATAACGATAGAAAAGTAAGTTAAGGTTTGGAGGTTAGGAATAGGAATAGTGTTGGAGTGTATTATTAATGAATTATATTAATTCACTATTGTGTGCATTAAAATGTATTGCAGTGTATCCTTGTGTGTTCGGTTTATGATGTTAATGAAAGGGAAGAGAATGAAGAAAACAAAAGAAGGAACACCTTGTTGCTCTCACGAGTTACATCTCTTTTAAAAGGAAATGAGAAAAATACTCTGTTTCATGTGCTACAGCAAGGGTGCAGTTTTAGCCCCTTTTCTAGAAGCCTTTGTCACCAATTGTATGGAAACCCTTTTGGAAGCAAAAGAAGGTAAGTATCTCTATACTTACTGAGGACGAAGCTGGTTGATTTTCCTATAATATTATGTTTACTGTTTTATTTACTTGTTTGCGCATGTGATTTTGCATATTTTATTATTTCTAATAACCTGTCTAATAACAAGCTGTTGGATCAAGATCCACGGTGGGTATGCGAGGCTTCACGTGAGTTCCAAGGTTCTCAGTGAATGAGGAGGTACCTGAAAAGATTAATAAATACAAACACTGGTGTACCAAGGTCACCAGGGAAACCAAGGTTTCCAGGAGCCAAGGCTCTCAAAGATTATAATTAAAAGTTAAGTGAGGAAACCAAGATTTCAAATAACACGCTAACCGTGCCAAGCCCAACAGAGTAGTGGAAAAAGGGAAACACCTAAAACTCTACATTTAAAACTATCACATTATTGCTTTATGGTTATGTTTATATTCAATATATGACTATGATTAGCTACCATGGTTCATATATTGCGCATAGATGTGATTATAAAGTTATTGCATTATGTTGCATTTCATAAATAAATCAGCATTCATTATATTATTGGAAACAGTGGACTCACTTTAGTATTTTTGTATTGTTATTTCTATCTGTATTATTTATTAACACAGTATTTGAGAACGAAGAGTACCAGGACTATCCAGATGCTTAGATGGATCTGAGTAGCAGTCTTTCCTGTGTTGTGGTCTCTTGGATGTGATAGACTACCCTGCTTAGTTTATTATCCCATGCACCAGTGTCAAACTTTTTTTATATGCCTCTTCAATGCTATGATATTTTGGTATTACTAATACTTTATTGAGTGTCGCTTGTGGCACGTATGTTATTATTCGAGATGTATTTATAGTATCAGAACAAAGATTATTATTGAGGTTATTCAGTCAGCTCTAATGTGTCATTATAAAGAAAGAAAAAAAAATAGATATATTCCACTGCCAATTTACAACTCTAATGATGTCGTAATGTCACGTGAAAATCGAAATTTTCACTTACGTCTTTTTGTAAAAGGCGGGGCGTTACATTTTGGTATCAGAGCGGTTTGCTCTGAGGACTAGTTACAGCTTAGTGTCAAACTGCAACTTGGGTAAGTTACAGTTTAGTACTAGAGCAGTTTGCTCTAAGGACCCTGAGACTTGATCCTAGAAATCTAGGAATAACACAAAGAGCTATAGGAAATATGAACTACTTTTCTCTGAAAATGCTTTCTGTGGTTAGGTATTGTTTGTTGAATGTTATGTATGCTTCCATCCTTGATGATGTTTGAATGTATGCCTCTCAACGTTTTGCAAAAAAAAAAAAATGAAAACATATTGATCTAATTTGCATACTAAATGAAAATGCTTTTATTATGAAATGATTTTCAAAATGAGGAAAAATGTTTTAAGAATAAACTTTCAACATTTGTTACCTTGATTGCAAAAATAAAGTTTAGATATAATAAAACAGTTTAAGGATGAAACTTTGGGAAAATGATAACTATATCGTATTTATATTCGTATATCTATTATTTAACAGCAACGAAAACAAATTCGTTGAATAAGAGGAAATCAAACTCTTATCCTAGAAAGAGAATTAATACTTATCCATACGTTAGTAAAATATTTTCAAAGGATTTTAAAAAATAATGAGAATACTCGTTCATGTATTACTAATATGTTTCAAAAGGATTTTGAAATATGCTTTTGGAAAACAATGGAGTCTTTGTAAAAACAAAGGTTAAAGCTTTTAAGATGTGTATCTTAAAATATGTATGATACATAATACCGCTTTTTGATTTTTAAATAAATATCATCAGTTTTCATATCTATAATTTTTATACATATTGAATGGGTATTGCAAGTTTATCTAATTGTATTAATATTTGATAAGCATTAGTTATCAAGATCTAACAGATTTAGATATCTTAGTGCAGAGATCCCCTACTCTGATGATGATCTGAGTGTAAGACAGATAAGAAGCTTGAGGTATGTAAATAGAAGTAATTTCATGATTAGGACAATTTGATATTTAGTTTTATTATCTTGAGATATAGTCATGAAATGCTTTTTGGAGATATAGATTACAGAATCCAGATGTTTAGTACCTTGACAGAATTTGTGGATATTAAGTTGGTAAATTTATTAAACACTTTGCCGATATTTCATATGCTTAGAGATAATATTTTGATGACCATAATAAGGATAACCTATGGATCAAAGATAAATTCTAAGACTTTGAAGTTTATCCGATTAACCCTAGATATGATATGGCTAATGGGTATCTATTAATTCAAATCCGATATCTTTTGAAGATAAGTGTATAAATTGTAGATATATATATATATATATATATATATATATATATTTTTTTTTTTTTTTTTTGAGGAAATTAGTTGATCAAATAAGTTGATGATATTTGGAGAGATAATCTTCCTATGCATTTGATGGATTTTGGAAAGATTATATATTGATGAATCGTTGAGGTTTTCTAGAGCTTAAGTTAAGAATTAAATATGTGATTTATTTATTCTCTTTGAAATCCTTGCTTGATGGATAGATATGTTATTTATCAGAGTGGCGCAATGGAAGCATGATGAGCTACACAATTAAATTGAATTGATATTTAGGGTCTAATCTAATGATTTTTTAGGATAATTGTATTTATACAGAGATAATAAGAAGATCATGGTACTATATAAGAATTGTAAGTATCAAGAAGAAATTGTGGTTCAAAGGACTATGGCAATCTTAGGAGATCTGGGATATTGAAATAGAACGATATGTAGGAAATCATTATTTTCTTGCAGCCCCTTGACAAGACTGATTAAATGTGATTGAGGAAATGTAATGAAATCACAAAGAGGATTGCAATACTTTGTGGTATGGATTATTGATCATCCAGATATTTTCATATTTTTATTGCTAAAGTTTTGATAATAATAATAAGGTATGATACCCAAGAGATTTTTGGATCTGTGAACTTTGAAGTTATGTAGACAATGAGTTGCTGATTTAAATATGGAGATAGGAATTTTGGAGTTAATCTTTTGAAAGGATATTGATATTCAAACCTTCCCTTTTGAGGTATAGATTGATTTGCTTTTAATTCTAAGTCATAAGAATCGCAAGATGATAGGTCTTATATATTATGACTGACATTATATTCATTGTATTCTTTTGTATCACTTGAATGGTCGATTAATTATCCTTGTTACTGCGTTTGTTTGATTGATTGATTAATTGATCTTCGTTATAATTGAACAACGATGAGGACAACATCGACAAAGGCTTGCAACGTTCGGAACCCAGAAGGATTTTTCACATCATTAAAGATAGCGGAAATTCTTACGTCTTGAAGGGCTGGGCCTTGGAAAAAGGTAATGTTACTTTATCCTTCGCAGACACACAAACCACTAGGTTAGTGAAACCCCGAAAGGAAGCAATGGATAGTAAAATCAGAATCACGCATCCTTAATGCTCATACCGGTGCTCATACCAAGAAGACCAAGAGTTGATACGAGGTAAGATTGCTATCGGTTAAGTGTACAAGGTAAGTACGTAAACCCCCTTGGATATAATTGAGTAGAGCGAGTACTTGACTTTTGGATTAAGAATTTATATCCCTAAGAAGTACATTATTTGCATGATAGCCTTAATTATATAGAGTCAGTACACACCGAGACTTTCTGGTATAAATGGAGTTATGAAATTGGTATAATTTTGGAATTCTCGATTTCTCAGTTTTAGTAATGATAAATTTGAGGATTTACAGAGATTAAGCATTGGTTTTATGATATTCGTTAAATATTGAAGGTTTGAGGATAAGTTGATATTTTGAGGTAATCTTTAATTTCTGAGTTATGAGCTATGATTCGAATTACTAAAAGGATTTCTGATGATCATGTAGAAAAGAAGAACTCGAGTGTTATATTGTTGGAGTTCATTTGGATAAAATTATTTTTTAAGATTTTATAGTTTTAAGTGTCTGATATTTGGAATCACGATAGAATGATTATGGCACTGTGGAGACTAGGTTATGATATACCACTTGCATTGATGCTTAGTTGATCCTTAGGAAAGTGAGAAATGCTACGTGGTAGATAAAGGAAGATTGTTTCTAAACCAGGTAATTGATTTTGAAGTTAGAAGTGATACCTTGTTGATTTTGGAGTAACTGATTTCTTGAATAGACTATTAAGTAAATGTTTGGCTACTAACAGATCTATGTCAAGGTTAGACCTTGCAATGGAATGCAAGGATGGTGTTTAATTGAGGTTTATGAACTAATTTGAAGATAGAATTAAGAGACATTAGCTTTTTGAGGATAAAGAGGAAAATGAGTTAATTGAATAAGGGTTATTGTGGAACTTGATATTGAAGCCTTACACCTTTTCTTGAAGATAAGTGAAATAAGGATTATTTGGTAGAACTTGATGTTAAACTGGACACCCTAATTAATGGTATCATGAATCTTAAGAGTAATCATGATTGTTTAGACCAAAGTACCTATGCTAATGCAGATATGAATTCGAGGTGAACTTTTGAGATATATGATGTCAACCTAGTTGATTTGATGAGGCGACTAGCAATTTGAATTTTGACATTTGGAGAACCACAAAGATTAAGACATGACTCAAGCTCAAATAACAAGGAAATCTGTAAGCCGCATTTGAGGATAATTGAGGTAAGTGATACGTTGATTTGAAATTCTTGCTTAGTGTAATTTATTATCATGATATATGTTTTGAGGTCTAAAGAGATAAGACCGGATTTATGTTCAAGGATTTTCTAATGAAAATTCCGACCCTTAAAGATGACTAAGGACATGCTATGAAAAGACGATAGAAAATATGCATTATTTTCTTTTAAGTGGTGATAGTTAGAGTAAATTGTGTTCAACAATTAAATTCTGCGTCTTAAAATCTGACCCGTGATTTAGAAATCTAAATCTTTGTAAGGAAAACTTATCGGTTTTCGAATTTCGAGGACGAAATTCCTTTAAGAGGGAAGGGATGTAATACCCTGTATTTTAAGAGATTGAGTAAAATATCTTAAAATACGATTTAAGGCCTAATAATAGGAATAACATACATATGAATATTTGTGGAATAAAAATTCATTAAGATAGGTATAAATATTTAAGAGATTAAATATTTATTAGAAATATGTGTATAAGTATATAAGAGTTAAAATAGATTAGAATTAAACTAAGTCTAATTCGATCGATCGATTATAGAATCGATCGAGCGATTGTTTAATGTCTTAAAATCGATCGTGCGATTAGAGAATCGAACCCTTATTAGAAGCCGAAATCGATCGATCGATTAATTAGTCAATCGGGCGATTTAGTTATATAGGTGCTGAAACGGATGAAAATTTGGCTCAGTATATTGGATCGATCAAATATTTTATGGTGTAAAAAGTAGATCGATCGACCTACTGTTCAATTGGATCGATCAAATATTTTATAGTGTAAAAAGTGGATCGATCGACTTTCTGCAGAAAACAGATTCATGCACCGAATCTCCGAAAATCTGGTATTTAATACCAAATCTCCCCAAATCTTCTCCCCAGCCGTTGGATGCGATCGTTTTGGAGCAATCTTGGCCGTTCATTTCACTATAAAAGGAGCCCAATCCTTTCCTTTGATCACACATCTCATTCCTCTCCCAAAACTCTCTCAAACGCTCTCCCAATCTCTCTCAAATTCTGTTTCTCTCTCTCTCTCTCTACTTTGGGTCCAGCAGTGAAGGAAGAAGAAATCCGAAGTTCTCTCTCTCCCGTAGGTAAGTCTTTCTCTCAAGCTCTTTCTCCTTCTCTATCTCTCTGTCTCTCTCTCGACTCTACTGTGAAAGAAGAGAAGAAGAAGAAGGAAAATAGGAAGAGAAGAAGAAGAGAAAAAGAAGAAGAAGAAAGAAAAGAAAAAGAAGAAATATATTTGGTTTTTAATTAAAGTTTTATTTTAATGTTGTGAATTTATGAGTTATTTGCTTTAAGTTGTGTTTTAAACAGGATTTTCAAAGTGGAGTGATTAAATATAAAAATACGTCGTTATGATGCCCAAGTAAAAATACATTATTTTACAAAAGAGCCGTTATACTGCCCAAATACTTTTAAGTATTTAAGGCATTTAATATATATATATATATATATATATATATATATATATATATATATATATATATATATATATATATATATATATATATTAAGCCGTTATTCTGCTCAATTTTTATAAGATTAAAATAAGAAATAAGCACGAAGTTATTTTATTTCACTTATTTCTAAATTATCATATCCGTTAATTATATTAACGAAGTTATTAAGTTTATTTGATTTAAAATAAGCCATATGTTGGCTAAAATCTATTTTGGTATCTCACTGTTTCAGTTAGAATAGCTGAAACAGTACATGCATCAATATTATTTTAATTAAAGGTTCAAGCTATTTCGGGTTGCACAAATTTATTGTAAAAATCATGGGTTTTAACTATTATATCTATTCTTATAAAATTGGTATTACGAGATCTATTTTAAATAAATATTTAAAGGCCTTGATAAATGCCGTAATAAAGTCCGCATAAAAAGATTAGTAATAAAATGTAATTGGATTAATTTTACATGCCGTTACCTTGACAGAATAACGATAGAAAAGTAAGTTAAGGTTTGGAGGTTAGGAATAGGAATAGTGTTGGAGTGTATTATTAATGAATTATATTAATTCACTATTGTGTGCATTAAAATGTATTGCAGTGTATCCTTGTGTGTTCGGTTTATGATGTTAATGAAAGGGAAGAGAATGAAGAAAACAAAAGAAGGAACACCTTGTTGCTCTCACGAGTTACATCTCTTTTAAAAGGAAATGAGAAAAATACTCTGTTTCATGTGCTACAGCAAGGGTGCAGTTTTAGCCCCTTTTCTAGAAGCCTTTGTCACCAATTGTATGGAAACCCTTTTGGAAGCAAAAGAAGGTAAGTATCTCTATACTTACTGAGGACGAAGCTGGTTGATTTTCCTATAATATTATGTTTACTGTTTTATTTACTTGTTTGCGCATGTGATTTTGCATATTTTATTATTTCTAATAACCTGTCTAATAACAAGCTGTTGGATCAAGATCCACGGTGGGTATGCGAGGCTTCACGTGAGTTCCAAGGTTCTCAGTGAATGAGGAGGTACCTGAAAAGATTAATAAATACAAACACTGGTGTACCAAGGTCACCAGGGAAACCAAGGTTTCCAGGAGCCAAGGCTCTCAAAGATTATAATTAAAAGTTAAGTGAGGAAACCAAGGTTTCAAATAACACGCTAACCGTGCCAAGGCCAACAGAGTAGTGGAAAAAGGGAAACACCTAAAACTCTACATTTAAAACTATCACATTATTGCTTTATGGTTATGTTTATATTCAATATATGACTATGATTAGCTACCATAGTTCATATATTGCGCATAGATGTGATTATAAAGTTATTGCATTATGTTGCATTTCATAAATAAATCAGCATTCATTATATTATTGGAAACAGAGGACTCACTTTAGTATTTTTGTATTGTTATTTCTATCTGTATTATTTATTAACACAGGATTTGAGAACGAAGAGTACCAGGACTATCCAGATGCTTAGATGGATCTGAGTAGCAGTCTTTTCCTGTGTTGTGGTCTCTTGGATGTGATAGACTACCCTTCTTAGTTTATTATCCCATGCACCAGTGTCAAACTCTTTTTATATGCCTCTTCAATGCTATGATATTTTGGTATTACTAATACTTTATTGAGTGTCGCTTGTGGCACGTATGTTATTATTCGAGATGTATTTATAGTATCAGAACAAAGATTATTATTGAGGTTATTCAGTCAGCTCTAATGTGTCATTATAAAGAAAGAAAAAAAAATAGATATATTCCACTGCCAATTTACAACTCTGATGATGTCGTAATGTCACGTGAAAATCGAAATTTTCACTTACGTCTTTTTGTAAAAGGCGGGGCGTTACACTAGGAACGATTTAAAGAACTTTTACTCTCATGCCCACATCATGGGTATGAAACATGGTGGGTGATAAGTTTTTTTTATGATGGTTTGTCTTCCAACGTGACACAATTTGTGGAAATGATGTATAATAGTGAGTTTATGAACAAAGCACCCGATGAGGCTTGGGATTATTTTGATCTCTTGGCCGAAAATGCCCAAGTCTGGGACACCACAGAGAGGACTGATAAGGCAAAACCTGAACCTAATTCTAGGGGAGGTTTATATCACATTAAAGCATATGAGGATATGAGTGCTCGTATTGCTACATTGACTAGGAAGGTGGAGGCCATAGAGCTGAGCAAAGTGGATGTACTAAGAGTCCCAAACCAATTGAGATTAGTTGCGAGATTTGTGAGGCTAATGTGCATTTAACCAAGGATTGTCCCACAATCCCTGCTTTCAAATAGGTGTTGCATGAACAAGCCAATGCGGCCAATGCTTATCAAAGACCATTCAGTTCACCCTATTCTGAGACGTATAATCCTAACTGGCAGAATCACCCAAATTTTAGTTTGAGAAATGGCCAATCTACAAATGAACCTCAAGGATCTTCTTCTCATGCTCCTTATGTGCCACCACATAAGCAGACCTTAGAGGAGACATTGTAAGCCTTCATGCAAAGCCAAACTCAGATCAACCAAGAATTGAAAAACGCAATTGGCAGAATTGAGTCTCAGTTGAATGTGAGAGAGAAATGAAAGTTTCCAGCCTAATCGGAATCTAACCCAAGGACTCGAGCTGGGGTAAATGAAGTCAACAAATACTCAAGTGGAACATGCTTAGTTTGTCACTATCCTTAGGAGTGGAAATGTGGTTAATAAAGAAATCTCAACAAAAGTTTCACAATCTAAGGGAGATTTAGAAACCAAGGAAGATGACAAGCCTAATGAGGTTGAAGATGTTGTGAAAAAAGTGTATAAGCCTGTTGCCCCATTTCCCCAAAAGTTGCTTGCACCTAAAAAGGGAACAGAAAATCAAGATATTTTGGAAGTGTTCAAGCAAGTGAAAATAAACATTCCTTTGTTAGATGCCATCAAACAAATTCCTTCATATGCAAAATTTTTGAAAGATTTTTGCACGGTAAAGCGAAAGCTTTTTATTCACAAGGAGGCATTTTTAACATAGCAGGTAAGTGTTATAATTCAATAGAGAATTCCTTTGAAGCAGAAAGATCCTGGATCACCAACTATCTCATGCATCATTGGCAATTCTAAGATTGATAAAACATTAATGGATTTAGAAGCAGGTGTAAATCTACTACCCTACACAGTTTATGAGCAGTTGGGTCTCAGGGAGTTAAAACCCACCAAAGTTGTTCTTCAACTTGCCGACCGATCTGTTGTTATACCGAGAGGGGTAGTAGAGGATGTTTTGGTGCAAGTGGATAAATTTTACTTTCCTGTGGATTTCATTGTTTTAGATACAAAGCATGTTTCACCTTCTAGCACTGATGTTCCTGTCATTTTGGGACGACCATTTTTGGCTACTTCTAATGTTTTGATCAATTGCAGGAATGGAATCATGAAGCTTACATTTGGAAATATGACCGTTGAGTTGAACATCTTCAACAATTGTAAGCAACCAGTCATTGATGATGATGAAGGAATTTTTTAGGTAGACATGATCCAAACCTTGGTGGAAGATAAGTTTTCTCAACCTATGTTTTCTGATCCTATAGAGGCGTATGTTTACTAAATCCCAAGAGTGATGATATAGAATTGGAAAGAGCTCATGCTGTTCTGGATGCTGATTCGATGATGGACACTAGTGGATGGAACCCATGTTTTGAGGACTTGTATACGCCCATTAAAACAAATCCATCTAGTGTCAAAGCACCAAAAATTGAAAACTTCAAAACTGGTAATGTTTTTAAAGAAAAATATTTGAAACCATTTTATGAAGATTTTGAGCCTATAGATGAGTCTAGTGATTTGGAGGATCTTGTTTACCAAGATCTGTCAAACACATGAACTCGGTTTGTCGTTATAATTGTAGTGCTTGTGTCGCAGTTTAGGTTGTTTTTGCTTCTTCTTTTTTTGTGTTGTTTTGGTTTTCTAATTTTTACAGGCAATAAGTTTAGTTTGTTTTCATCACTTCAATATACTCTTCCTAATCCCTACTTATTTACTTTATTTTGTTACATTAGAGACAATGTAAGTTTTAGATTGGGGGGAGGAGCTTGATGCTTGATGCCTGTCATTGTTTTTATGTTGTTTTGTTTATTTTATATTTCAAAAAAAAATTATATTTTCCAAAAAAAAAAAAAAAAAGTTTTGTGTTTTTCTTTTTGGTGTCTTGTGTGTTTCCTTTTTAGTCTCAATTTTGTCTTTTTTTTTTTTTTAAAAAAAAAAAAAAAAATCTTGTTTCCTTAACATGAATTTTTGTTCAAGTTTCATTATGCTACTCCTCCTAAAGAATTTCATTGCTTTCATGCTCAATTCATTGCACATGCACTCAGCCACATAAACATGTCTCTTTGTTAATGATAGAAGTGACTTAGAAATTCTTGAGGATAAAAATGTGAAGATTTTTAACCCTTGTGAGTTTTGAGCCAATCATTCTGTGGAGAGGGTAAATTTTCATGGTATCATATTTCTTTTGGAAGTGCAGACATTATTTCGTAGTTAGTCACATTGTTCTTTCTCTTGGCTGAATGCTAAAAATTGATGTTTTTATGCCACACTTGAATTTGAAAAGTCATGAATATTGAAGAATTATGCAAATCCTTGAGAGATGAAATTAGGCCATTTTTCTTTACTTTGAGCCTGAAATTTCTTTTCATGATTTATTGTCGCTAGTTGGGAACATCCGGATAGTGCAAATGATTTCACTATGGTCACGAGTTTATGTAGTTGTGCATAGATTATCGTGTACTAAACCGAGTGACAATCAATTGGGAGTATTCCTTATTGAGAACTGACAACTTGTTCAGTCAATTCTAAGGAGCCTCGATATTCTTGGGAATTGACTTTCTTCAGAGATGCCATTGACTTTTGGTGCGAAAGAAAATGTGTTAAAGTTAGCAATTCGAACATGGTATGGCTATTACGAGTTTTGGCGATACCCTTCGGATTAACAAATACTCCATTGGTATTTATGGACTTGTTGAATCAAATATTCCATAAGTACTTAGACTTCCGTGTAGTAGAGTGTACCGATGACATGTTAGTTTATTCGACTAACCGTGTCGAGCATGTTAGACACTTGAAGACATTGTTAGAAGTGCTTGAGAAAGGAAGTTGGTCGCTAAGTTCATGAGATGTGAGTTTTGGTTTGCAGTAAGTGTCCTTGGTTCATGGACTGAGCAAGAATGAACTCATAGTCAACACGTTAGAAAGTGAACATACAGTTGCAGTATGCTAAAACTACCCATTGAGATTGTTGGGTATGTGGCTTGCACTGATACATCGCGATAGGGCCGGGATGCACCCTTGTGTACTAACAAGGATATAGCCTATGCTACTTATCAACTATGGATCAGGAGTAGTGCCATTCTCCTCATGGTTTGCAGATGGTAGCTATTATCTATGCTCTACCATTTTGTGGGCAATGCCTCTATGGTGAAGTGTGTGGAATTCACACTAAACACCCAAGTCTTGATGCACTTTTGTGTTGAGAGACGGAAACGTAAGACAACAATGATGGCTTCTTGTGCTTGGAGATCTTGATGGCAAGATGTCTTGACGTGCAACTTAAGCCACTGTCACGGCTAAAGCACTAAGTGGAAATCTCGTGATGGCGAGATTGACTCTAAGTGTATTTGGAATGTTAACTCAACGTACCCTCCGCATGCGAACGGTCGATCCGAGAGATCTATTTAGACACTTGAGGATACGCCTAAGCTATGCCTGTGGGAATCCATGGAGTTGGTTATGATACCTACCATTGGTTGTGACTACTAGTTATGTTAGTTTATGTTGTATTGCACGTAACATCGTATAAACGAGAGCGAGGAATGCCACTTCAATTGGTATGAAGTTGGTGTGAAACGATCAGCGAGCTTTGAAGTGGTGCATGATTCTAGGGAATATTGCACTCGTTCAAAGTGGATACTCACTACATAGTGATGGTAAGCTATGTGGATAAACATCGCCGCAAATTTGTGTTTCAAATTGGTGATCTTGTGAGATGCAAGGTATTGCCAATGCGAAACATGTAATGCTTTGGGCAATATGGATGTGCTCAATTCTAGATATATTGAGTTGTCCCTATTGCTAAACAAGCGAACCTACAGCTTGCACGGTCGTGATGTCTCCTAGTTTGGCAAACATTCATGACATTTTCCCGTGTTTCTCGGTTGCGAGTGTGTTTACGACCCTCCACTTGTGATGAACTTCTTCATATTCAATGGAAATTGACTTATGAAGGGGTGCAAAGCGAGTGATGGTTTGTAAGAAAACACTAAAAATCATTCCATTAGTAAGAACTCTGTGGTGAAATCACGATGTTAAGGAAGTCACATGAGTGCTTGACCGTAAAATGTGGGAGTGACCCCTCATTTCACCGAATAAATGCGGGTATGATTGTTATGTCATACAATTTTTGCATAAGTACCCCATGTAAAACGCATAATTGCATGAGTGTTTCTAATATAGAATGCATGCTCATATGTGCGTAAAATGATTAATAATCAAATTTCGAGGACAAAATTTTTATAAGGCGGGAGGGATGTAATGTCCAAGAAAATATTTAATGAGTTTATTAATATTAAATAAAAAAAAGTCTATTTAGTGTGGTAAAATAAAACAAAGTGTTTTATTTTTATCCTATGGACTTGTAAATGGTAGCCATGAAAAGAAAATATAAATGATATTTTTCGTCCAAAGAAAATAAAATAAGATATATATATATATATATATATATATATATATATATATATATATATATATAAAAGAAGAAGAAGAAGAAGAAGAAGAAAATAGAATAGAAAATAAAATGAAAGAAAAGAAAAATAATAATAATAATGTGATGTGGGGCGACTTGCACCCCACACCACCCAAAAAAAAAGGGGTGGGGAATGGGGGCGCATGATAAATGAAGTGCCAGATGGCCCTTCAATGAAAAGAAAAAAATATAAAAAATAATAATAATAAAGTATGAGGAAAAGGAGTCATCTGACCCGAGAGAAAAGAAGCAAGAAGGGAGAGTTTTTCCTCATTTTTATCTTAAAGCTTTTTTATAAAAAAATTGTGATCCATGAAGATCCAACGGTCCAATCTTTGATCCATCTTCGGAAACATGATCCTTGCACTCAGATCTACATTTTCACCGATCGTTTTGAGGTAAAACACTAAACTCGTGTTCTTAAGATTTTGGTTTAAAATCTTGAAATGTGAATTTAATCTAGTGTTTTCTTTAGATAATGGGTTACTTGGAACTTGTTTAAGGCTACCCAAACCATGGGTTTTGGTTTGGTGAATTTTTGGTGAGTTTCCTCAAACCCTAACTTTTGGGTATTTAATTTTAATTGAGTTTTTATGCGATTAACCCTTAGTAAGTGCTATTGGTTAATAATATTATATTTGGGGTAGTGATTTATAAACTATGGGTTAAGTTTGGAAACCATAATTTGATGGGTTAAATTAATTTGGGGTTTTAAGTGTTTTAAAACCTAGATGTAAATTTGTGGATTAATTATGATTATAGTGATGATTAATCCCAAATTAGTTATGGGTTTTGTAAAAATAAGTATTTATGGGTTAGGTTCTAATGTTAATAAAAATAAATAATTATGGGTATTTAGTTTAAATAATATTTGTAAGGTTAACCCTAAGATTTTCTTATGAGTTAATGTTATTTTAAATACGGTAATGTTTTATGTAAAAGTTTAATGAATATAATTTGAGGGTTAATATTATTGAGAAAATGTTAGTGAGAAATAATTTAGAAATTAGTGAATATAATTTGAGGGCTAATATTATTATAAGTGTTAATGAAAATAATTTATGAGTTAGTGAAATTAATTGCAAGATAGTAATTAATATTATGAGTAAATAGTTAAATAGTGATTTTAATATCTAACCCTTAGTAAATACTTTGGGTTAGTATTGTTTGAGTTTTAGTTAGTGTCTATGACTTATGGGTAGACGTTTGGAACCCTTAAAAATATTATGAGTTTTCCAACGGTTTAGCCTTGAGCGATTCAAGTGCTAATTAGGGTGTTAATTATTTAAAGTGATACATAGTGCAATGTGTTATATCACAATGATACATTGCATGGTGGTGTCTAGGAGACCTAGTGCTTAAATCCGCACAGCCAAGGTGAGTATTCTACTCATTGAGAAACTACTATTTTCATATATTATAGAATTGCAAAATATATATGAATTTTTATAAATCCAAACCGACTGTATGTTGACAATATGTTTTGGATGTTTTAAGTAGTTTCAATTATGTTGAAGTATCAATGATGATTATGAGAAATGATGTGTGACTGAAAAGTGTGATTTGAACTGATTTGAAGGATTTGATTGTGAGCTATTGTTGGGATTTAAATTACGAAAATATTGATTGAAGAATTGATGTGTTAAATTGTTTATGGATTTATATTGAAAGTATGTGTTAAAGGCATAATTCAAGAAAGGAAATGTATTGTTTTAAGACATGAGGCATAAGCATATGAACGCTAAATGTGCATCGAAGTGAGGTTTATACCCCACAGGAAACTATACTTGGGGTTAGTCCCATGAGTTCTTGGATTAATTTCCACATGAGGCTTGGATTAATTTCCATGAGGTACTTGGGTTAATTCCCATGAGGCATGGATTAATTTCCATGAGGAAACTTGAATGAGCATGTATAGCATTGTTTTTATGAGTGTGATGGTTGTATATTATGAGTAGTTTTGCTAGACGTATCAGTATGCATAAGAGTCTCAATGGAAAAGAGCTTATGTATATTTCTATCGGATGGTTACATGATTTAAATGCTATTGTTTTCTAAGTCTTACTGAATCAAAAGTATTATAGTAGGTGAGGATGTATTTAGTTGTTTCAAACAATGGAACTTCTATGTATAAGTCTCAGCTGCATGGTATGCTTAAAATGTTTTCTATTAGTCGGTGTTTGTTGTACCAGCTATGGGGGTTTTTCAAACAAAAATTTATAAAATTGATAGCTGTTATAGTGTATGCATGACTAAAAAGGAAAAATTGGTTCTTTGCAAAAACTCAGTGAATAGTATACCTCTAAAGTCTTAGTGTATTTATTTATGCTAAGACATGGGCTCATAATTCCGCCTGTAAGGATGCGACAACCCCCACAACCGTACAGACATTGATGCTTTGGTTGCAGGTTTTGCGGATATAGATATTGACTTGTCCACCTAGCGTATGAGATGCTATAATTGGAGCACATCGCGACAGTCATAAGTCACAGACTCATGGGTAGTCCGCATTTTGGGTATTTTATTTATGGCTCGTGTCCTACGTGACATATTTATTTGTTAAGCCTGTATTTTAGTATGTAGTTAGTGTAATATGTTTTATAAGCTTTAATCAGTTAGACATGTAAATGGCTCTTGTTGTTGATAACAGTTATGTATTATATGTATTTTTACTTTTGATATGTGTTCCGCTGCACATTGATATTTATACTCTGTTGTATTAGAGGTAACTCTGAATATCAGGTACATGTTATGGAACGTGTACGTTATGTTGGCTGAGTGACAAGTAGTCATGCCACTGTGAAGATCCGTTTGTATGTTTTCAAAAAAAAAAAAAAAAAAAAAGGATGGGTCGTCACAATTTTCCAAAGTGTTTCAAGAATGAGGTCAATTAACTTATTCCAATGAGGTGGAGTGTGATTCAAAAAAGAAAAAGAAAAAGAAAAAGTAGAAAAGGTGTCTACAAAAAAAAGATTGGGGTTGATGTTCAAGGGTAGAAGGTATATTTTAGAAAAGAAATAGTGCTTATTGGAGGAATAGTGGAAAAAGAAATTGATTGAAATGTCAAAAGATGATAAAGTTTCAATTATTCTTGAAAACATTTATCACTTTTACCATTACCTTTTTGTTAGTTATTTCCCTTCTCTTAACCCTACATTAAGTCCCAATAAAAGTCCTTATTTTATGTGTCTACTTGGAGGATAAGGCTAACTCCCATCCATTAGATCAAAATGTGTCTACTTGATCCTAACCATTCATTCTCCTATAAATAGAACTAAAGAGGAAGGATGCAAAAATCCATCAAGCTTCACACACACACCCACGGCCAAGAGAGAGAAAAGTGTGGTTTTGTGTGTTTTTGTGTGGTCCAAGGCTTGGAGTGTGTGCTAGGAAGTATTTTGGTAAGCTTCCAATCATTAGTTTCATTGATTTTATGATTTAGGTTTTGATTTCATTAGTTTAAGCTTGATTATGTCCATTATGTATTTATGTTCAAAAGTTGATCACTTATTTACCAAATACGCCATTATGATGCCCAAATTCATTTGGGTATTCCATAAATGTGCAGTTACGCTGTCAAAAGTTTTAAAAGATTTTTTTAAGCATTAGTTATAAAAGTGTCGTTATTCTGCCAAATTTTATAAAGGGTATTATAGGAATTATCCATAATTATGCCGTTATGCCGCCCAACATTCTAAAAGTATTTTTAGACATTACTAATACTAATGCTATTACTCAGCTCAATTGGAATTTGTTATGTTACATAAATATTTAGCTTTTATGTTTAGAAGTGTTGGCAAAATGATCCTTATGTAAATAAGTATTTTAAAATGCAAAAGGGTATTTTGGTAATTATTTATAAATGTTGTTATAATGCACATATGGAATATGTGGTATTATAATTAAACCATTTATATGCCGTTATTATGTTTAAATGATATTAGCAATTATGTTAAGATTTAAAAGGTTAAAATAAAAATAGTGTTAATATGAGTTTATTAGTGAATTGTACTAATTCACTATTATTGGTATTAAATTATACTGCAGCTAATATTTATGTGAACACTTTTCTGAAGCAAGAGAAAGAACTGTGATTATTTCTTACTCACTGAGGGTGATACTGAATTTTTATAATGTTATGATTTCTGTTTTATTTAATTATTTACGCATGTGGATTTTGCATATTTTGTTATTTAATTAATGAATTTAATTATAGCAAAGTTGTGAGTGGCGTCTGCCAATGGATCAAGGAGCTATGTCTGCCTATGCCAAAACATTTATCACTTTTACCATTACCTTTTTGTTAGTTATTTCCCTTCTCTTAACCCTACATTACGTCCCAATAAAAGTCCTTATTTTATGTGTCTACTTGGAGGATAAGGCTAACTCCCATCCATTAGATCAAATGTGTCTACTTGATCCTAGCCATTCATTCTCCTATAAATAGAACTAAAGGGGAAGGATGGAAAAATCCATCAAGTTTCACACACACACCCACAGCCAAGAGAGAGAAAAGTGTGCTTTTGTGTGGTCCAAGGCTTGGAGTGTGTGCTAGGAAGTATTTTGGTAAGCTTCCAATCATTAGTTTCATTGATTTTATGATTTAGGTTTTGATTTCATTAGTTTAAGCTTGATTATGTCCATTATGTGTTTATGTTCAAAAGTTGATCACTTATTTACCAAATACGTCATTATAATGTTCAAATTCAATTGGGTATTCCATAAATGTGCCGTTACGCTGTCAAAAGTTTTAAAAGATTTTTTTAAACATTAGTTATAAAAGTGTCGTTATTCTGCCAAATTTTATAATGGGTATAATAGGAATTATCCATAATTATGCCGTTATGCCGCCCAACATTCTATAAGTATTTTTAGGCATTACTAATACTAATGCTATTACTCAGCTCAATTGGAATTTGTTATGTTACATAAATATATAGCTTTTATGTTTAAAAGTGTTGGGAAAATGATCCTTATGTAAATAAGTATTTTAAAATGCAAAAGGGTATTTTGGTCATTATTTATAAATGTTGTTATGATGCACATATGGAATATGTGGTATTATAATTAAACCATTTATATGCCGTTATTATGTTTAAATGATATTAGCAATTATGTTAAGGTTTAAAAGGTGAAAAATAAAAATAGTGTTAATATGAGTTTATTAGTGAATTGTACTAATTCACTATTATTGGTATTAAATTATACCGCAACTAATATTTATGTGAACACTTTTCTAAAGCAAGAGAAAGAACTGTGAGTATTTCTTACTCACTGAGGGTGATGCTGAATTTCTATAATGTTATGATTTCTGTTTTATTTAATTGTTTGCGCATGTAGATTTTGCATATTTTATTATTTAATTAATGAATTTAATTATAACAAAGTTGGGAATGACGTCTGCCAACGGATTAGGGAGTTAGGTCTACTTGAGCCAAAGATATTAATAAATAAAAGAGTAAGGAGTTACGTCTGCCTACGGAACATGGAGTGACGTCTGCCTGTGCCAAAAAGATAATAAATTGTTAGAGGAGTGACGTCTCCTTAAAACTCACTAAACGGGAGTTACGTCTCCTATCATTCGCTAAACGGGAGTTACGTCTCCTATAACACGTTAGACATGAGTAACGTCTCCTAGATTTTATATGCTAGAGTTACTTCTCCATTTGATGAATGCAAGAAGAAAATGGTTATTTAAATAAATAAGACTGTGTATATAAAACTGTCATTTTATTATTTCATTGCATTGTGTTCTTTATTTCTAATAAATCAATAATCATATCATTGTTGAAAACAATGGACTCACTAGGTATTTTTGTATTATTGTTTCTCCCTGTATTATATATTAATACAGGTTATGAGGAGGAGAAGTACCAGGATTGTCCAGACCCTTAGGTGATCTTGATGGCAGTAACTGAGGCTAGGATGCCTCCTATTTTTGTGGACTACTATGTCTAGTCCATTATTATCATTATATTCGGAAAACAATATTTATATTTCTGTTAGTATGTAATAAGATTATTATGAGTGCTTTGGTTATAAATTATTTGTGCCATATTACTCAATTACACTCTTTCTATATATATATATTTGAAGTATTTTTGTTAGAAGCTCTGATGTATTATCATTAAAAAATATATTCCGCTGCCAACTTATAACTTTGATGATGTCGTAATGTCATGTGAAAATCAAAATTTTTACTTACGCATTTTTGTAAAAGGCGGGGCGTTACACAAAGAAAGCAAAGGGCTCGCGTCCGGACATGGTACACACCCGTTCGAACAGCATACTGTCAAATCATAGATCGACAGAGCCACAAGCGTCTAGACTCAAGAACAAGTCTGTACGAACTTTTCACACTGGAAGCTGAAAAACAAAGGAAAATTTTGCAGAAAATAATTTTTTCTAAAGTTAGCTTCAAAACATGTATGTATAAATAACTGATAAGACAGTCAAATAGCAATTCAAAAATATGCAAAGATATAATTGAGAGTTAAGTATTTAATAAGCACAAATTTTCTTGCAGATAGAAATTTTAAATAGATGAGTTAACTCATGCTATGTGTGTGTGTGTGTGTGCGAAAGTTTTCTCAATAAGGTATGATATTTGCTGATATGATTTAGAACAATTGAATTTTCTAAACAAGAGAGAAAAATTCAATGTTAGTTCAGTCAAAAGTCAAACCTTATTTTACTAGGGTCTAGCCACTTTCATTTGATACACTCCCCCAAAGGGCATCACTTTTCTTTTACTTAGTCCTTTAGTGGCCATCTATTTCTGCAATGATTTGATCGCTGACTGTTTCTATAGGGACAAGTTTAAGAATAGATTTACAGCACAATAAGTAGTGGATCTTTTTATTAATCCATATTTACTGAAATTTAATTGCTTTTTATCACTTGGTACTGCAACCTAGAAAGAATGCCAGAATTTATAGGTTCTAGGTTCAACTAGCGAATTGGTCAATTTGACCATCTTAGCAAAAAAAATCTCTCTCATCAGAATTTTCAAAAGCTAAAAATCAGATGACCTGCTTACTCTTGAGTTGTAGGTGGCGCAACCCCAAAATATTCTTCTAGGGTTTTCCTCAGTCAAGGAGGTCTTTAATGATGCTGGTAAATCGCAATAACATATGTACGACATCTCAGCATGCCCTACCGAGGAAGATCCAGTTGATAACTTCGTTTGATTCAAATGTCAAAACAACAAAATAAAAGATAATTTTTTTTAAAAACGCTGATAAAAAAAAATAAAAAAAAATTCACTTGTAACTCAAAAACAAACCAATGGGTTAAAAACACACCATGTCTAAAGAACAGGAAACTTCTTTCCCTCCCGAATCTCGTAGACGACTTGATGATGCCATTTGTCCGATTGTGAACTAGATTCTGGGAGAAACGATCGTGCCGGAGCTATGGGACGCCACAAAAATATGCGTCGGCCTTATCTGCTTCAGTTCCTAAGCTTGGTTTGGGGAGATTCGTCGAACCGGAGCTATCAGTTAGGGTTACAGTTCTACGGTTTTCAGAAATTTGGGGAAATGGGGGAGGAAGACATTTTTTTTTAGTTTTTAAATTTCCCCTTTTTTGAAATAATATTATGTGATTATGTGGATTTTCATTAATAATAGGTGGCATTACATAAACACGTAGGATGTCTGAGGTGTGCCATGGGGGGACAGGTGTTGCACAGGTACGCTGACACATGTAGAATGACATGGCCGGACGTTAGTTTTGAATGAAAAAATGGACGGAGGTACTATTTCTGTTTTTTTCCATAGCACAGGTACCTCTTATGAAAAAAATGAAAACTTAGGGGGCAAAAAATAAAGTTTTAAACCACAAGGGTGTGTAAGGTATTTAACCCTAAAACTTAATAGCTTTTCTTAGTGAGTAGAATACTCACTTTAGCTGCTCGGATATTGGCCTCAACTATGAATTCCTAGCCAACAATTTGCAATGTCTATATCAACACATTGCACCACATATTAGTATTTCTAACTCTACATACTCAAATAGCTCTTGAATCACTCAATGACTATACCCATGGAATATCCATAGAATTTCTAGGGTTCCATTCAACAACCCAACCACAAATAACACTAGCTCATAAGATAATCATAAGGTTAGGCACTTAAAACTACAATTTGAACAATAACCCAAAAGTTTGGGTTTTGGAAACTTTACAAAAAATTCACCAAAATGCAACCCAGAGCTTGGAGATCGTTAAAAATGCTCCAAAGTGTGCAAAACCTAAAGAAAAATAGAAGATTAAGCTCAATCTCTCAAGAATATACCCAAAACTAGAAAGATTAGAGATTTCGAATTTTACCTCAAATCAATTAGTGAAAACGTAGATCTCTTCGGATAGATCGCGTTTCCAGAGTTGGATTTGAGTTTAGAGACTTAAATCTTCAAGTAATATGGGTTTTAGATGAAAACCTAAAAGAAAATGGTGAGGAGGGGCGAGAGGTGTGTGAAAATGAGCTGAAAAGAAGCTTATTTTCGGTTTAAATCGCGTGCTAACCGGACACATAAAGAAGTTGTTCGGACACGCAGGCAGGAAGTTGCATCTGGAGCTCCCTGGATTTTGTGTCCGGACACAGGGAGTGCCTTGTCTTGACACAACCCATAGGAAGTGAATTTTTCACTTCCTGCTTCACCCGTCCTGACACCAACTTGGCCCGTCTAGACCCGAGACCCAGAAGCTCGATTTTTGGACATTTTCTAAGTGTTTTCAAGGTGTTTTCTTTCCATTTTATCTATTCAAGCATTTAATTAACCTAATTTATATTTTAAACACTCAATTAATGTCTTGGACATTACAACATGACTATTGTTATAAGCATATATTATATCTATATTGCATACATCATCATCTTGTACAATGAAATAATACTATTTTGCATGTGATTTCAACTTAAATTGAGCTCACCAAATGATAACATGTGTATCATTTGTATTATTAGTTACTAAGTCGTGGACCTACACTTGTATCTTTCTACCTATGAAATATGTTTTGTTTTATAGATAGTTTTTGTGATGGCGGATTTGGATCAGCATTTTGTCTTGTTGGAGGGAGTGCTTAGGATCATATTTGAAGAGTTAGATCCCATTTGGCAAGCACGAATGTGAGACGACCTAGTGAATCTCGTCATGATATGATAGATATCATCTTTATGTTGTATCTTCTTAAGCGTAGGTTTTGACTCTTGTTGTTGGTGACTCTTAGACTTTTGGTTTTGGATCTGTACTATTTTGATCACTGGTCTTTTGACTGTATTCTTGAGAGCTTCGGTTGATTTATGTATGATGATGTTTTAGTTTACCTTGGCTAGTCTTGATGTGATTGTGGATTTTAGAATTATCTTTACTCCTTTAAGTGAAAGTCTTTCGCTGTAAACTCTCTTCGGAGGGCATGAAATCCATGTGGTCTTGTTTTTCTTAGAATAAGACTGGGAGATAAACAATGAAGTTAATTACCAGTTAGTTAGTTTCACTAGGGTGTTACAATGTCGAACGTTCCAAGGAAGGGTCAAATGTTCAAGTAGAATTTATTTTATATAATTAATATTTTTAGGGTAATTTAATTTAATAGGGCAAGTATATTAGAAAGATTTTAATTACTGATTTTGTGTTAGCTTCCATTATTGCGAATTTAAACTTATTATAAAATTTGTGGTTGGATTTTGGGGTATTACATTGTGGGAACACATTTCTCAAGAAAGAATTTAAGTCCTTTGTTTTAAGGATAATAAATTTTTCCCTCAGATATATTTAATAGAATAATTATTCTAAGGCCCTGGTCAAGCATTTTGGTAAGAGTTACTAAACTACTTATGTAGATAGTTAAATGAGTTTTCCTAAATATGAGAATAATTATGTAATTAAATTAGTTACTCAAGGATAAAGAGGTAGTGTATTAAAGTGGCAGTCTAATTGATTTTAATTCGATTACTGAATATCAACATTAAGAATTGTTTATGTGATTAATTGATTTAATAAAAAATATAAGTTAGAGTACAATTACAATTGTATAATTGAATCAATTGTAATTAAATAGTAACTTGTGACAAGTCATGAGATAACAAATGTCACAAGCCTATTTGAACCTAGTTTTTATTTTTTCCTTTGGGTCCATTTTTGGGCTGATGTAAATTAACTATTGACAAGTTTTTATTTATTGGGCTGCTTGTTTTATGCTGTTAAAACATGGGCTAGAAAGAGAGTGAATAGAGACGCGTATAAGAGACTGGGTTTAAGGATAAAACCAAAACGCAGGGACTTGGATAGGCGCATGGGTTAGGGTTTAACCCTAGCCCCATGCATCATTTGTAGTAGCATAGAGCCTAGGGTTTTTTCATAACCCTAGCCGTCCACCCATGTCTCCTAATGGGAATTAAATTCTCACTTCACTAAGTTTTCTAAGCCTATAAATAGAGGTTCTTGCAACCTTCACAAGGCACTGAAAACATTAGACAAAACTCTGTTGTTATTATTCTTGAACACTATCATGAATAGAATTGTGAGATCACTTAGAAAGCCTATTATCTTGGTTATATTTAGTCATTGTGGAGAAGACCTGAAGGCCTCAACAAATTTCAAGCAGCAGCCGTCTTCTTCATTGGGGAAGCAAGAAAAAGATTTTGCCCCTAAGTCAAATAGATGTTCTTACTTGTTTTAATTTCTAAAATGGCATGTTCTTTTCATGTCTTCATAAAGTTTGATCTTCTTGGGACTTATTCCATTGTGCAATAACTTTTTGCACATGATCCCAACATCACAATTCTCCCCGATACGCTCTTCTTCATTACTCGGAGTGGTGTTCCCTCTGTGCTGTAAAGATTCACAGCCCCTCGACTCGTGCTAGATATGCTACATGATCTCATGGTTTTGTTATAGTAAAGCTTCCATGTTCTGGGACATTTGCAAAAGGCAAGCCTCGAGTGTAGTGATAGGTTAATCTTGAGGGTTTTGTGTATTGGCGGCTCAAGCCCCAGGTGGCTTTGATGTCTCGATGCCAAGATTGGTGGTTTCACCACCATTGTTTTGGGCTCTCCTCTATCAAGTATTTGACATTTAGATATTTTGTAAAAGAAAAATAATTTGTTTTCATAGACCGCGTCAAACTATTAAAACACAGTTTTCCTTGTGCCAGAATATCAATAGAAAAGTCCCTGCAAAAGAGGAGAGAAGTAAGCAAATAAGCTTACCGGTATGGGTTGACGAATGATGACTTTTATGCTTAAGTTCGTATATATATCTCTAAAAAAACGGCTTGAAATAAAGAAATAGGGCAGAGTTTTGGTTGGAGACAAAAGTCCATTTTACCAAGTTTTGGGATGCATTTTATAACAGCTTGCCTTCAACTGGTTACGGCCGATTCCTCCACAATGATGGTCTTTGAAGTGGTTTATCCCTTCTTCTTCTTCTTCTTCTTTTTTTTTTTTTTTTTTTTTTTTTTTTTTTTTTTTTTTTTTTTTTATCGTGTCCTACACTTGAAATTTGAACCTCACGAGGTGGTTATGAAAGTTGCTCAGGTGGCCAAGTGGCGTGAAAGTGGTGGGTGTAAGAGAGAATTCCATGCGCCAATAGTTTGGTGAGCTTGGATATGACTAAGTTAGTATGTCGATTACATGGGCTTGCCAACCCGTAAGGCCAACAGTTTGTAAATAGATTTTGATTTTTTAATTTAAATATAAAACTAGTTAGGTCAGGTAGATGATTGAAAACCACTTCGATTCCACTGACCCAATTTTAGTCAAAAGTCAAAAGATTTCCGAAATCTGACCTGCTTTTGTTGAAGCTGTGGAAGAAGGTCGGAACTAGGAATGTACAAGCGAGGCGGCTATTAACTGGTAACTGCTAATAATCGTTTACCAGAAAAATTGAAAAATTGAAAAACTGAAAATAATAGCAACCGGATAACCAGTACCCGTTGTGGTTACCGATTATTTCATTCTAAAAAATTGGTTAATAACCAAATAATCGCAACCGGTTATTATTATTGGTTATTATTATTATTATGAAATATATATATATATATATATATATATATACACACACGTGTGTGTGTATATGTATTTGCTTGTTTCTTTGTCTGGCTCGGTGTCGAAACATTAAGTGAAGTTTGTTCGTGTAAAACTTTCTTCTCTTTCAAAATACGTTCGCTGTCCGTCAACCTATTTTCATGTTTTTGGTTTTTTCTTAATGCTTCCGAATCTACAATTTGCATAATAAGAGCTTGCCTTCGGGAGCATTAAGCTTGTAAAAGATTCTCTTGGCATGGGTATTCACTTGCATGCAGGATGGAGTCAGAAGTTTTTATGGGTAGTGGTCAATGGTCAAATTTTTTTTTTGGTAGGGACCAAGTAAGCTAAATTTTTATTTTTATCTTATATTTTTTAATTTTTTAGATTAATTTTTTTTCCCACCTTAAATTTTTTTTTTTTAGGAAATTTGGGGGGCCATGGCCTCTGCCAGCCCCCTCCCTCCATCCCTGCTTGCATGTTTACTCAAATGACATCTGGTGCCGAGTTTTGCCACTACAGTTGCTGAGTTTTTTGTGCTATGGCAGCTAGGACATAAAATTCTCAAGGATTAGGATTCAAGCAGAAAAGAACCTTCAAAAAAGAATACAGAGAAACTTTTTTTTTTTTTTTAAAAGAATATATATATTCAAAAAGAATATATATAAGTCTGTAAGGTCTGATTGCCTAGAAAAAAGAAAAAAAAAAGAGGTAGATTTTTCTTGGTGTGGTCGATTTTTAAATATTGATTAAAAAAAAATTTAAAAATTCACTATATATGAAAATTAGATATCCGGTTAATAATCAGGTTAAAATAACTAGATAACCGACGGTTGGTAAAAACCGCAATCGGTTGCGGTTGCCGTTATTAAAAGGAAAATGTTAGATTTACAACACCAATACAACAATTGCACAACAACTCCTCACATGAGGGTGGGTCCTACACACAGGGACGCATTCTCATGTGAGATGTTATTGTGCAGTTGTTATGATGGTGTAGTGCAAGAATCAAATCCTTTATTAAAATAAGAATAATCAGGGACTTTTAGTTGCAGTTGCGGTTATGAGCTAATAACGGGCAATCGATTGTACTAGAAATATGACCGTTATTTACGAAAATGCCATTAAGTTATGCCAAGTCAACAACATTGAGGGGGGATAAAATGAGGAATCTGGATCATCCCATTCTGGAATTAGTCGTACCCACAGAGAGAGAGAGAGACGGAGAATGGGGCTTGGAAGCTCGAAAGAAGATTCACCTGATGGTGCCAAAGAAGAAGGATCATCCCGTATCTCTCGGCTGAAACAGAGGCTTCACCTTCATCGTCATCATCATGGACCGAGCGGCTCCTCCTCTTATCAAAAACTTCTTGCTGCTGATGGTTTCGCTGGAATTGCTCTCCTTACTCTCATTCGCGTATGTTTCTCTATTTTTATTTTATTTTTCGTATAGATTTTTGTTTTCCTTATTTTAATCTCTTGGGGGTTGCAGGCGGAGATGAAGTTCAAGGACAAGTGGCTCGCCTGTGTTTCTCTTGGAGAGCAGACCTTCCGTACTGAGATCTCCGACCAGTTAAGCGCCGTGAAACTTCTCTTTCTGTTTCTTTCGCGAATTCTATTTATTGGTATATGCTATGAGCCTTATTATTAGGGGCGTGGTAGAAGACGTGTGGGGTGGCTTTGTGTGGAAGACATGCGTGGAAGTGGAATTCTTGAAGGAACGTGGCTGAAGCTAGCTAGGAGTGCAAGACAGTAGTGTACTTAGTGGTTTAAGTGTGCTGCAACTCTAGAATAGTTAGTGGGTTCATGTTTCTATGTTAGTAAGTGGGTCAGTTATGTTAGTAGTGGGTTAGTTAATTGTACGCATTTCATTAGTGGGTTAATAGCTTAATTAGTGGGTAGTTATCTTGTAGTATGGGTTTAGTGGGTAGTTGTTTATTTTAGCTTGTCTTTGTATTTAAATTCAGCTTTGATGATTAATGAAGGTAACCAGAAAATTATCAAAAGGTTCATCTCTTACCGTGTGTTTGAGTGAAAATGAGGAATTGGCTTCTCGAATTGCCAAATTATTATCTTTTATCATTATGTCATTACAAATCCCACCATCAAATATCTAGGCTCATAACAAGTGGTATCAGAGCCGCGTTCCTGCGATTGTAAATCGTGTTCCTGCGATCCCTGCGACCATAAACCGCATTCCTGCGACCCTAAACCAAATTCCTGCAACAAACCGCGTTCCTGCGACCATGGCGGAAGGTACACGACTTTCTGAGTTAGTAGATGCAATGGTGACTCTCAGGGAAGACAATGCCTTTGATGACCCTCTTGGAGCTCTCATGAATCTTAGACAAACATCAATAGTCAAGAAGTATCGATCACAGTTTGAGGTACTATTCGAGGTAATATCAATTGGAATCCTAAAACATTCTACTAGTGAATTTTGGGTTAATAAGTTCATTAGTAGACTCAATGAGGAGATCAGAAAAATCCTCACGATATTAAAGCCAATCTCACTGCAAGCCGCATTTGGTTTTACTCTATTGCATGAAGAGGAGATACTGAGAAGAAATCAATATCAAAAGGATGCTGATAGCCATCAAGAAATTGTAGAAGTGCTTGAAGAACAAATAGAAATACAAAAGGGAACAACTCGAGTTGGAGCCAGTTTTTGCAACCAATGAGCATTTAGCAGTCTGAAGTGAAGGACTTGTTGTAGAGTCCAGCGAAAATATCCCGCATATCGGAGAAAACGAGCTATTTATGGCAATGGAAGAAGAGGCTCGCATATGGGAAAAAGAGGATGAAGTTGCAAAGAAGGGAGAGAGGAAGGTGCAGCCAAGGTTTAAGCAGCATGAGACTGGGGAAAGAAAGATAAGTCGCATGCCAGGAAAAGAAGAATTCGATCCTGGAGGAAGGTTGAATGGTACCATTGCACGAAGATTGGTCCAAGAATTTCCCACATGGCAATTTCTCCTAGTAGACCTGCGGTGTCACAAGGATTCGGCATCAAGGAGGGGTTCCCATAGTGTTACCTCCACTGCTTTTGATGTCTTAAAGCTAGTTGGACAACCAAAAATAACACCTCGAGTTCTAGTTGGCCACAGTTTTGGAGGGAAAGTTGTATTAAGCATGGTTAAACAAGCTGCAAAACCTCTTGCACAACCAGTTAGAGGTTCGATCTGGTGGAAATGGAGAAGATCATCCAGCAGAACTAATATCTTTATTGAGTACATTGCCAAAGGAGGTCTCTTCAAGGAGGGATGTTCTGGATGCTCTCATTTAACAAGAATTTTCCAAAGAGGCGTGTCTGGCGCTCCTGGACAATGGGCTGGAGCTAAAGGTGAAGGGTGTCTACCCACGACTAGTGGAGCTTCTGCTTCATCCTTTGCCCACAATTCTTATACCTGCACTTCGGGTGGTGGGAAATATTGTTACGAATGATGGTGCTCAGACTCAGTTTGAGGACAAAATGCTTCCTTGTCTCTATCAACATCTTAGACAAAATCACAAAAAAGGTATCAAGACAGAAGCTTGTTGGACAACCTCAAATATCACAGTTGGGAATAGAGGTCAAAGACGTGCTGTTGTTGTGACCAATATCATTCTCCCTCTTGTACATCTTCTCCAACTTGCTGAGTTTGATATCAAGAAGGGAGCCGCATGGGCTATATCAAATGCCACTTTTGGGGGATCTCATGGGCAGATACAATTCCTGGTGAAGCAAGGTTCAACTAAGCTGCTATGTGACCTTCTTATTTGTTCAGATCCAAGGATCGTGGCAGTGTGCCTAGAAGGGCTTGAGAGCATTCTGAAGGTAGAAGGTATTCTTGCAGTGCTCGATCAGGAGAAGGAAGAGATTACAGAAGGGTGTTTGAAGGGACCAATGAAGGAAGCTTTCACTCTGGGTGATATTTCTCATCCTTCACATTTCCTCTTCTTCCTCATCTTCTCGATCTCTCTCTATCTTTTTCTTGAAACCCCAACTTTCTTCTTTAAGACTGTGAAAGAGAAAACCGAGAATGGATTTTTGGAGTGTTATATGTGTTGTACTATGCGACCACCACTTTGGGCTAGGAAAGTGGCTATTGAGCAGGACAAGCTATTAAAGGGAGGTTCAGATGAAATCCTAAGTTTGGAAGGTATTGGTTCCAGTGGTTTTGTCCATGTCAATATAACAACAACAGTTTTCTTCATTGTGATTGCTTTATGTTCCCAGGCTATGCTTTACAAACTTCTGTCGACATGGTTTATTAAGCTTTGGGTAGTTCTGTTTTGCATTGGTGGAATGGAGGGCCAGCAACCTTGCTGGATAGCCTTGTTATCATGTTGCAGACCACACACCCAAGTGGAGCAGCCTGTGATGTCTTTAGCTCTTCAACCAGTTTCCAAAGATTCAGGAGGACAATTTTCGAAGGCTTTGACTTGTTTCCAGAGAGAAGGTCCTACTATCCGAATTGGGTTGGATGCTGAGAGTGACCAAATGATAAATTCTGGGTTAGGAGAGCTGCATTTGGACATATATGTTGAGTGGATTAGGAGAGAGTATAAGGTTGATGCAACTGTACAGACAAAGGAGATGGGTGGAAAAGATGGTCAATTTGGGAAGAAGTTTGGAAGAGTTTCCGTTCTTGCGGGATACCTTTGAATGGAGCTGTGTATGTTCAACCATATTCTTAAAAATACAAGAAGAATCATGCGAGAACCACATCAAGTTACAACGGAGCAGCTTGGGCAGGTGAGTGAGAACAGCACTGGAACAAAGGTCTGGGAAGCTGTATAGACTGAACACGTGTTGAGAAGAAGAAGTAAGGTTGCTTATTTCATGTTTACTGCAGTGGGTCACGTGTCCTCTTGGTCTGATTTGGGTCACATGTGTATCCTTATCACCTTGAATATGTCAAAAGCTTATTTGTCCTTTATTACGGGTGATTTTGGAGGCTACCTAAAAAGTATAATAGCATCCTTTATTATGGGCAAGAAGAAATCGTGGGGAAATGAATGCTTTCAGAAAAAAAGTTGTCTCCTGTGAAAAATAATGATGCTGAACAAGGGACATTCCATGTCTTTGGGCCTGATATGTCTACAAAATCTGCTGGGTTTCCTCTCATCTTTAAGAAATTAAAGGATCTTGTGCTAGTTTTATTACGAGAATTACAGTACGCAGAAAAGATCCTATATGCAATGTTGGAGATATGTGGCAAATTGCGACTGCTAAGGGATTTAATTGCAAATTTTAATTTTCTGACCTTGTGGGCAAGGTCTTCTGAAGAATGGGAGTTTGCTATGAGCCTTATTATTAGGGGCGTGGTAGAAGACGTGTGGGGTGGCTTTGTGTGGAAGACATGCGTGGAAGTGGAATTCTTGAAGGAACGTGGCTGAAGCTAGCTAGGAGTGCAAGACAGTAGTGTACTTAGTGGTTTAAGTGTGCTGCAACTCTAGAATAGTTAGTGGGTCCATGTTTCTATGTTAGTAAGTGGGTCAGTTATGTTAGTAGTGGGTTAGTTAATTGTACGCATTTCATTAGTGGGTTAATAGCTTAATTAGTGGGTAGTTATCTTGTAGTATGGGTTTAGTGGGTAGTTGTTTATTTTAGCTTGTCTTTGTATTTAAATTCAGCTTTGATGATTAATAAAGGTAACAAGAAAATTATCCGAAGGTTCATCTCTTACTGTGTGTTTGAGTGAAAAGGAGGAATTGGCTCCTCGAATTGCCAAATTATTATCTTTTATTGTCTTTTATCATTATGTCATTACAAATCCCACCATCAAATATCCAGGCTCATAACAGTATATGGCTCTTGGCCATATCGTTAATGAAATAGGCTTTGACTTTCGTCTTTCTTGGACAACTACCTCATATTATGATTACCACACAATTGAAATGCTCTCTCTCTCTCTCTCTCACACACACACACACGCACACACACACACACACGGAAGCTGAGAAAAACAAAGAAAGGATTAAAGCTTGAAGAGTTGCAATTTTTACCATGAAAACCTTTTTCGTAGGGTTATAATGTACAAGCAAATACATTATTAAGGTTTAAATGCCTGTAAGTATAATTTTCCTGCAAACTTTCTATACTTGCCAATCATCAAATTTAGGGCCCCTTGTTTCTATACTTGGTTTGATTTCGGCTCTCTTTTTTAGAATTTTAGTTGACGAAGTTCATCTTAATTTAATGAAATTAATCGGCATACTTTCTACTATGGCACCTATTTTATGTTTCAATGTCTTCTTTCAATGTGTCTTTTTGCTCATTATTGTTGGTGTGTATGATATTGCAGTTTAGATTCTTCTCAGACGTTGATTTTTTATTTTTTATTTATAAGTATGTCATTTCATTAATAAAGCGCAGAGGGTTGCAAAGAGAATATACAAGCGAACCCCTAATAGGGAGGAACATAAAATAAATTCAAAAAATCTTCATTCGTAAAAACACTCAAGCTATGATGTGCCGCTATCCATATATATAACGTGTTAAGCAAAAGCTTCTGCTCATATGTTGATTTAACTAGCCTAGAGTTATAATGATTACAATACAGTGGAAGATCCTTAGATATTTGGATCAAGGTGCTTTCTAACCACTCTGTGAGTGGATACTTCTACTGAACTTGGGCCCCAAGCATAATTAAAAAAGGGAGGAAAACTACTATCCCTCACTCGTCGGCGGCAGATACAAGGACAATTACAGGGATGGAGTCTTCTTCCGGGGGTGAGTCGAGCAGTTCCCAGGTGTTTCCGGTGGTTTCTAGTCGGACTCCAGCCTCTAATCTGTTCGGTTTCCCCCCTCCTTCGGCACCGGATTTGACTTTTCCGGCGGATCCTGCTCCTTTTTCTTTTAAGTTCACTCTATTGGGGAAGCTTCAGACTCCTAAACCCCTTTCTGCCGCTCTGTCTCTCGCTGGAGCAGCTATTTTAGGAGAGAAGCTGCGTTCTCCCCTCCCTATGGTGGTTTCTAATCCTTTTCAGTGTTACTACAGGAGGCCGAAAAATCTGAGGGAAGGGCATTCTGTGAAGTGGAATGATGGGCTATTTTCTGACTCACTGGAAGCCGTGAAGATGTCAATTGGCGACGTTGTTAAGAGGGTTTCACGTGCAGAGCCGTCAGCTGAGAAGGTGGCAAAGCCTCCTGCAATGAAGAAGTCAGTGACGTCAGTGAATCAGGGCCTTTTTAGGAAGGGGTTTCTCAACCTTCCCCCAATATCAGTCCTTCTCGTGGCGCTTCAGGAGGTCAACAATGGAGTGGTGGTAGGCCCCTCTTCCCCTTCGAGTGGTTGCTTTAATGGTTTCTCTCAATCTCGGAATTGGCCAGTTGGTTTTGATCATAACGGGGAGATTGTGGTGTGGGGGGAGGATGAAGATGATTATTGGGATGGTTTGCCATTAGATTGGGAGATGGATGGAGATTTTGGGGAGGAGGCATTGGCTATTCGGGATGCCATGGAAGAGGAGTTCCAATTTTTTGCGCGTCAGAAGTCTAAAGGGAAAATGGAGCTTCTAAATTTGCATAGTTCCATTAACTATGGTGATGCGAACTATCCCTCTAGGCGTAGGAAAGGCAAGGCACACATGTTGTCGGTTTGTTGTGCCTTGAAGGGTAGTGGGTATTTCTGTTCTTAGTTGGGTTCTTTTGTAGCTTGTTTTGGTTCTTTTGTGTTCTAGGGTCTTGGTGTTGCGGGTTTTTTTTTGGGTTAGCTTTGGTTGTTCCTGTGTATACTTCCTGTGTACTTAGGGGCGCCTTACGCTTTCTTTAATAAAGTTCTTCTTACTTATCAAAAAAAAAAAGGGAGGGAACTTCTAAGTTCCTGAAATGATCCTAATGATCTGGGTTTACAAGGAAGCAATTCCCAAACCACAACATAAAACAAAGCCTTTCTTAGAGCATTCTTAGTAGCCTCACCAAATTTTACTCACCAAATTAACTAAAAATCACTTTTTTCTATTCTGGTGAGCCACTTTATTAAAATTTCCCCAGCAGCCTCACTATTTTAACTAGTCAATATTCACTATTCCATTTAAATAATAATTTTTTCATATTTATTTATTTTTTTCTCTATATAATATTTTTACAAAAAATCATTTATATCCATGAAATAAAGACATTATCGTGTGAGAGATGGGAGATGGGAGAAGAAAATGAGAGAAAAAAGGAAAAAAGTGTGCTAATCATGTGAGAGAGAAAGGTGAAACAAAATTTGGTGAGTGGATTGTTGAGTGAAAATGCCTCATCTAATTTGGTTAGTAATTTCAGTAATCAAATTTTTTTGGTTAAAATGGTGAGGCTGCTGGGAATGGTTTTTTAGGATTTTTATCAAATTAGCTCATCAAAATAGCTAAAAAACTATTTTGGTGAGGCTACTAGGAATGCTCTTAGTAAACCCCTGAACCAAACCAAATACTAGACTTGAGCAATATGCCTTCATGAAAGACCAAAAATTAACAAAATCAGCCCAAAGTCTTCTTTCTTGAACCATTGGTTTCCTGCATGAAGAAATTGCTCTTCAACCTTAACTGCATATGTTCCCCCCACATTCCACATTGGGGAAAAACTTGATTTTGAGTTTTGAAGTGAAGGTGCATAAAAATTCTTGGTTTTGAACTTGGGCTCCTATAGTGTTGAGTTGAACTTGGAGAGGACCTGATTTAACCATCTCTGTTGGACTACAACTAGCTAAGTGGTTTCTCTTGTGTACTTTCTGTGTATTGGCTTGTTGGGCTTGATATTAAGTAAGCTGGTGCTTTATCAATAGTATTTTTTCCTCGACATGTCTTACTTGATCGACATAATGAACAATGTTGTAATAATCATGGAATTATTTTTATAAGAAAGCGGCTAGAACTGTGTTTTTGGCCTTCTTGCAGATTCTTAATAGCTCATTACATGCTTTCATTTTTTTCCCTTGGATAATCTTCAAACTTCTTGTTAAGTTTGGTGTCTGTGATATTTTTGAAGAAATATTTGTTACATATTTTAATGATTTAATCATGTACATAAGCTTGGATCAAGGTGCTCTGTTACCAAACTTTTGATTGCAGATTATAAACTTCTATAATCTTGGTCTCCAAGAGAAAATAGTGAGCCCAAAGCTACAGAAGTCTCAATTTTACTGTAATTATTTGGACTTATACTAAAGGGTGTAGATTCAATCCAGAAAACTAAATAAAGCTCAGAAAGGAGAGAATATAGTGGAGTTGTTCACTGGAGAGTAAACTAAAGGGGGAGTGAGTCAAACAAGGAAGTTTTTCTTGCAAATTTTTTTCTTCTATTTTTTTTCCCTATCAGTTAGATTATTTTTTTTCATATATGAAATATTCTTCTTAACTTAGTAGTCCTCTTTAGAAGGCAGTATATTAGAGAAAATGGTCTCCACACATTATACATTACATATCAATAAAAAAGTATCTGGTATTTACCATCTTGGTGAATTTGTCAAATAATCATTTGACATAAGCTAATATTATCTTTTTTCAGTTTGAGAAACCATTTACTTTGTTTTTGACTTTTACACGTGCTGATTTTGTTTCATTGGTGGTGCAGCACAGACAGCCCCGTTTGGAAATCTGTGAGTTTATGTCCTAAACAATATCTTTATACAACAATTGCCAAAGATTTTCACTTATTGTTCTTTACATAATTATGCTATTAACTAGCACATTTAAGTGGAAATTTACTCAGTATGTCACCATGTTGCTTCTATATTTTTTTCTAAAGCAACAAACTGAGCACATTTTCTTGTAGTAATTTTCATATCTGTAACTTGACGGCTCTATATTCTTATCGCTATTTTTCTCTTCCTCTGTTTCTGGGAATGCCAGTATTAAGTTTTGACTATATAGGTAATTCGATTACCATGTTAACAAATACCTTTTTAAAACGTAGTTGAATGCATCCATTGCACAATTCTCCTTCTCTTTCTCTCAAAAAGTTTTCGTGTTTACTTTATTTGTTTTAAAATAGTCTTTGATGTTGAAGTTTAGTAGATGTATGCCAACTTTGGAGTATGTAATGGAACGTGGGCATAGGGTTTATGATGATATTGCTTTTAGAACAATAATTCCAGCAATGCAGAGGATTTTTTATTTATTTATTTTTTATTTATTATTTGTATTTACAATGTCTAATAAGCTATATATATTAGTCTTCTAGTTTATTTTCCCAGCTGTGGGAGATATTATGGTTGAGCAATTCCAGCACAGCCAGGACTGCCAAATCGTGCTGGTTACTCCCCTTTTTCAGCCCTACTAATCCCACTAATGGCTTCTGAAGTTGTCTTGCTTGTACTGATAGCTTGTGGGCTTGTCTTTGGGGCTGCTTGGACATGTTTTCCTCCTCAAAACAGTGCCAGAACTCCTTGTGCTTGCTGAAGTAGTTGCATAGGATACAAATGGGATATAAAAGGCCACCTATAATGAGTCAAATCTTATTCTACTCGAAGAGCATGTTTGTATGCATCCTTGAGGTTGAAAAAGCGATCCATCAACCATCTTAGTCTAGCAAGTCTCAAACCCGATAAATATCTGGTAGTAAGTTGCTTATGAGTTTCATTAAGTACCACCCTTAGAGTTATAAAACTTGCTCGTATACTTTGTACTTAAATATCATTCCCACAATCCTTAAAATTGTTCATACAATTCTATTATGCAATTAGTTGGAAGAAATTGCTTCTTAATGTAGCCTTCCTCAATTCCTAAGTGCGAATCTTTGGCTTCCTTTGCCGAACATGCTATCCATGTGACCTTCTTCACCATTGAAGTGTTGTCCTCTTCAACTTCATCAAAGGATCCCTTCCACTCGTTAGCCATATACTTCCATTTCTTTTTTAATGAATAACAATTTACTAAAAGAAAAGGTCGTACAAAATAGAAATTGAAAAAAACTACTAAATCAAATAGAGAATGACTAAAATAAAATAGAAAAGGACTCCAAAATATAAAATAAAACTAATGGGGCTCCAAAATGTAAAAATAAAATCCGTGGACATCTTTTACTGCCCATTCCCCAATTATCAAATTGTTCTACTTTATGAAGACTAATTTAAAAAACTGAACCAGCAGCAACTTAACCAAGATTAAAGGAAAAAAGAAAGAAAGATGTGGTTCAACTAAGACTAGCTAAAGAAGTCCGAAGAGAGGTCTCTATCTGTAACACATCAAATTAGAGGCTTGAACACCGCAACTAGCTTTTCCTCACCACCTACAAATTTTTATAGGGAAGCCTGTGATGCTACCAATCTCCTCTATACAATGGAATCTATTTCTGAAATTAAAGGGAAAAATGCAAAATCAGGCCCTGTGGTTTACCTGATTTACAATTAGTTCCCTATGGTATCAAAATGAATTCAGATGTCTCTAAGATATGCCAAAAAAATAATTTACTCCCTACAGCCATATTTTGTCCCCTGGATTAATATATTCCGATAGTGTGACATGTCAGAGCAAATAAAATTTTGCAAGTGTCTGATTTAAGTCAGTGTCACACTTACGGAATCTGTTAAGTTAGTGGACGAAATTTGACTATAGGGAGTAAATTATTTTTTTGGTATACTTTGTGATAGAACAGGTATATTACGCTGTAAAACCGTGCTCTATAGCTGAGCATTCATTGAATATTTATAGGAGAATTACAAGAGTTCAGAATAGACTATGACTCCTATACATACTGAAACTAGGACTCTTTAACTCTCATCTATTTAGCATACAATTAGACTTAGGACTCTAGCTTAGAACTAGGAGTCTGGATAAGACCGGATGAGATAGACTTCTTATCTACAAACTTCGGATAGAGTTGTGCCACACAAGACTTATACTTGGAATTAGAGTCTTGCGTTGTAGTTGCATTAATATATATATATATATATATTTTAAATACTACATGTGTACTTAGGGGAGCATTACACTTTTTTTAATAAAATTTTGCTTGCTTATAAAAAAAAAAAGGGCATATTTTTGGAATTTTGACAGGATATAATAGAAAATCCTAATGGAGGGGTGATATTGAAAAAAATTAAAAAAGGGATACACTAAATTGAGAGTTTTTGAAGTTTAAGGGGGTGATTGCAAAAGTGGCGGCAATTTAGGGGGGTTAAGTGATATTTTCCCTATTTTTTATTTTATTATTGTTTTTGGGATTTTGTTTACTGGTTCTATTGGGTTAAGTGAAATTCTCATTAGAGTTATGCTTACTTTTCTATAAATATTGGTGTAAAGCTTTCAATTCAAAGGAGAGGAATTTGTTTTGCCAAAAATTCATAGCTGTGAAGCTTTCTTTGAGATTTTTGTAATGCAATCCTTCTTTCAGGTTTGATGCCAAGAAAACCCCAAGTGTGATACTTAGGAAAATAGGTGTGGCCTTGGCTTGTCTCCTCCTTCTTCCTATTTTCCTTTCAATTTTCCAGCAATTTGTATCAAATTCCAACCAAGATTAGATATGATTTTACACCTGTTATTTCCCTAAAATCCAATCCTCAAGAACCCTAAACTATCCATTCGTTTTAACTCCCAAAACAAACCCAAAATACAAAAATACTGTTTTGGAGATAATGTTTCCATCATAAAAATAGCCATTCAAATCCCACGGTTTGTTAGTTTTTTGTTTGTTTGTTTGTTTTTTAATTTTATTTATTTTTATTTTCTCCTTACACAATTAGAAATCCATATTGTCCAAAAAATTTCAGTATTTCCTACCAAATATCCTAGCCCTAATCAATTCTAAATCCCAAAACAAGTTGCTGTCCAGAAATTCTAACATCAAAGTTGGTATCACGGCCTTTTTCCTACATCACTCTCTCTTTATCTCTTTGTCATGCATACATACATACACGCATGTGCAGGCACATCGTCACACTGTTGATGCTCTTTTTTCTTTATTTGTAAATTGTTCTTACTATGATCAAACTGCATGTTGTAAGTTAACCTTCCTGCATAACTTTATCTTTCTTCAGCAGGAAAAGAAACTTCTTTTGGAAAAAAATGGGCCTCATGTTGCAAGGATTTCTGTGTTTGAGGTATGCGATAAGTTTTCTTTAATCTTGAGATATGCCTTGTTATTGCAGTGTTATGCATTACCTTGAGGTAAGCGAGAGCTTTTGTTGATGAAGAGTTCTGATTTATAAACTCAAGCCTGTAAACAACAAAAGAAGAAAAAATTATTGATGCAGTTATGTGTACTAATTACAATAATGGAAGAAGTTTGGTGCCTTATGAAACGAGGTTGGGAGAGATAGGTGTCTTTATCTGGACAAGGATGAATGGTGTTTGAAAGTATTTGTAAAATTTGGATGCATTATTTTTTTTTTTTGATAAGTAAGAGAAATATCATTAAAAAGCGCAAAGCGCAAAGCGCAATCAAGTACACAAGAAAGGCATCTAAGAGAAAGTAGAAAACAATACAAGGAAATCATTAAAATTAAATGTTAAAGGTGCGAGGAACGCAGCCGACCAAGAGTACAAAGAATGAAAGAAAAAAGGAGATGAGATCCTCAATGGTTTTTTCTTTGTCCTCAAACTGCCTATCATTGCGTTCCCTCCATAAGCACCACATAAGGCAACAAGGGACCATCTTCCACACGACAGCACTCCGGGAGCGACCACCCGTCCACCAGCAAGCGAATAAATCTACCACCCGAAGAGGCATAACCCAAGACAGACTGAAGCGACTAAAGATGGCGATCCATAGAGCGCGTGCTACCTCACAATGGAGAAGAAGGTGATCCACTGACTCCCCATTCATTTTTCACATGCAGCATCTATCAATCACTATGACCCGCTTCTTCCTGAGATTGTCCAAAGTAAGGATCTTCCCATGCGCTGCCGTCCAAGCAAAGAAAGCCACTTTCAAAGGAACCTTGGTCCGCCAGATACTTTTCCAAGGAAAATGAATAGCCTTTTTGCAAGCAAGAGCCTTATAAAAAGATCTAAGATCAAATTTCCCTTTGTGAGAAGGAGACCACCATAGCTTATCCTCCCCATCATAATTCACTCTGGATGAGTACAACAAAGAGAAAAATGAGGCCAAAACATCCACCTCCTAGGTGTGGGCCGCTCGGAAAAAGCTAACATCCCACTGATAAGACCCACTCACCACAACCAAATGGTCTGCTACAAGAGCATCCTTGTCACGTGCAATGTCATACAAAACTGGGAAAGCTTCCTTAAGAGGCACCTCACCACATCACACATCATCCCAAAAACGGATCCTAGATCCATTTCCCAACATGAGTCTGGTATGGTTGCAAAACGAACTCCATCCCTTCCTAATATTCTTCCAAAGCCCCACTCCGTGAGACCCAGGGGGATCTAAAGAACACCAACCATCCCGAGTAGATCCATACTTTGCATCCACAACAGATTTCCACCAAGCCTCTCTTTCATGGACATAGCGCCACAGCCACTTCCCTAAAAGAGCCTTATTGGAAAGCCTCAAATTCCTGATGCCCAAACCACCACTTGAAATAGGGGAACAAACCTTGGACCAATTAACCAGATGAAATTTAAATTCTTCACCTATGCCACCCCACAAGAAATCTTGATACAACTTCTCTATACGACTAGCAACACTGGAAGGAATAGGGAGTAGAGATAGAAAGTACGTAGGAAGATTAGAGAGAGTGCTTTTTATCAGGGTTACTCTGCCACCCTTCGACAAATACAACCGCTTCTAGCTAGCCAGTCGTCTCTCGATCTTCCCAACTACCTCATCCCAGCAAGTCTTAGCCTTAAAAGGAGCCCCCAATGGAAGACCAAGATACTTTAAAGGAAGAGAAGAGACTCCACAGCCCAAAATGCCAGCAAGATCATCCATATTATCCACAATACCCATAGGAACCAAAACTGACTTATCCAAATTAATTTTCAAACCTGAAACAGCTTCAAAGGACAGTAATAACATACGAAGATAGAGAAGATGATCAGGACTAGCCCCGCAGAAAACTAATGTATCGTTTGCGAATAAAAGGTGAGAAACATTAATCACTCCATTGCTTCTAGAGCCCACAGAGAAGCCAGAGAGAAAGCCCCTTTGAACAGAAATAGAGAACAGCTTACTGAAAGCCTCCATCACAATGACGAACAAAAGAGGCGACAGAGGATCACCTTGTCTGATACCACGAGAGCTGCTAAAAAAACCAGAAGGGTTGCCGTTCACCAAAACCGAGAAACGCACCGATGAAATACAATGCGCTATCCAAGAACACCATCTCTCCCCGAAGCCACATCTTCTCAACATATACAATAAGAAATCCCAGTTAACATGATCATAAGCCTTCTCAATATCCAGTTTACAGAGTAACCCAGGCTCACCTGATTTGATGCGGCTATCCAAACACTCATTCGCTATAAGAAGAGAATCAAGAATTTGCCTTCCTTTCACAAAAGCATTTTGGGGATTCGAAATAATCTTCGCCACCACCCTTTTGAGTCTATTAGCAAGAACTTTCGCAATGATCTTGTAGACACCACTTACAAGACTAATAGGCCGAAAATCTTTAAGATCCATAGCCCCAAACTTCTTCGGAATTAAGGCTAAAAAAGTGGCATTAATGCTTTTGACAAACTTGCTATGAGTGTGGAAGTCCTGGAATACCCCCATGAGATCAGTCTTGATCACCTCCCAACAATCTTGGAAGAACGCAAGAGTGAACCCATCAGGACCTGGAGCCTTATCACGATTCAAACCTTTAACCACCTCTAAGACCTCCCTCTCCTCAAAATGAAGTTCTAAGGAAGAGGCTTCACCCGCATCCAAATTGTCAAAAACAAGGTTATCCAATCTAGGCCTCCAACTGAAAGGTTCTGCAAAAAGAGATTTTTAAAATAGAGCAACATGATCCCTAATAACCTGCTGATCAGAAGAGATAGAACCATTGATAGGGAGTAACTCAATGGAATTGGATCTCCTATTTGAATTGGCTACTCGATGAAAGAATTTGGTGCATTTATCACCCTCTTTAAGCCAAAGAGCCCTAGACTTATGTCTCCAGCTAATCTCCTTCTGTAAATAGAATTCTCCAAATCTCTGATGACCCCACTTTTCCTCGCCTTTTCTTCAGGAGTTAAACCCCGTTGTTCCTCCAAACTATCAAGAGCACACAATTCTTCCATATGCATTTTCTTACGGAATTCCACATTACCCAACTCCTGATCGTTCCATCTTTTGAGATCAATCTTCAAGGCCTTAAGCTTTTGAGAAAAGATGAAGCTGGGCGAGCCTTGAAAGCGATAGAACTCCCACCACAAACGCACCCTATCCACAAACCCTTCAGCCTTTAGCCACATATTCTCGAACTTGAACGGTCTGGGACCCCAATGAACACCACCACAATCAAGAAGAATAGGAAAATGATCAGAACACAGTCTTGGAAGCCTTTTCTGAAGAGAACCTGGAAACTTGACTTCCCAATCTGGAGAAACAAGAAATCTATCAAGGCGAGACCAAGAGGGAATCTCCTGATTATTAGACCACGTAAAATGCCCTCCTACAAGAGGAAGGTCCATAAGATCCTGCTCAAAGATAAAGTCCGAAAACTCCATCATAGCCGTATTAAGACGAACGTCTCTAGATCTTTCAGCAGGAAAGCGATGACATTTAAATCACCCCCGATGCACCAAGGTAGCTCCCACCAAGAAGAAAGGCCAGCCAACTCATTCCAGAGAGAACTTCTAAGAGAGTCAAAGTTAGGACCGTAGACTCCAGCAAAAGCCCAAGAGAAATTATCAGCAACGCTTCTGAAAGAGCATGCAACAACAAACTCACCCACATACACTTCAATCTTCTCTACAATCCTTCTATCCCACATAATCAAAATACCACCAGAGGCCCCGCGAGAAGCTAAATAGCACCAATCAACAAAGTGAGAACCCCACAGACTTCTCACTAAACTATTAGACACAAAATCCAGTTTAGTTTCTTGCAAGCAAATAATGTCAGCCTTCCATTGCCTTAATAAATTTCTGACTTTCAACCGCTTGTCACCCTCATTTAACCCTCTAACATTCTAAGAGAGGATTTTAGGCTTCATAAAAACCACCATAAGCCCTGCCTTTGCACCTACCACGTGAGGTGCTGCCACTATGTACGTCATAATTAACAGAACAAGCTAATCTGTTTAATTCCCTCGTACCTTTGATGCTCAAGCTTGAGCTAGGACCCGCTGCCTTCTTATCATCACTGACGATGATAGCCTCGAACACAGTCGAACCCTTGTACAAAAAATGGGTATTACCATGTGCCATCTTAGAAAAGGCAAAAACCCAAGTAGCTTTGTTGTTACATAGATTGCTGCAGTTATGCTAAGTACAGTTGCACAATATAGCAACACAGTGCTCACATTTGTGGTTTGACCTTTTTAATTCATATTTTATAGGGTTAGCCTGTTTCGTCTTTGATCTGAATTTTATTTTGTTATTATAACTTTTTAAAAATTCTTCATTTCCTTTGTCTGAGGCAGGGTTAGCTATTTAAACACTTAGTTTTCTGTCTAAGCAGCATGGACATTTTGCAAAAGATTTTTTTTTTGTACTGGACATGTGTTGATCACTTCTCTTGCTCACATTGGGTACATGAGATGTAGATGTTCCTATAGTTTATGAGTATAATTGTATGCTGCGTGGTGTTGATGCTTCAGTGTTTCCGGTGATATAGTTTTTTTTTTTTTTTTTTTGAATTTTGCAGAAGTTTTGGTATTATGTTTGTATAGTTTGATTTATCTTATTAATTTTCTTTTCCAATTTTATGCAGACCAATAGATTGTCCCGCAACAATCTCATTGGATATTGTGAGATTGATCTCCTTGAATTTATTATAGGGGTAAGTAACCTTCATCATTATATTAATTTTCATATTGATTAGTTTACAATAATTTATTTCAAAAAACTTTGAATCAATTTTTTTTTTTTTTACCAATTTCTTATAATTTCTTGATATGTGTACTTTTTCTTAATTGGGTGTTTATCGTGTATACTTCTTGTGTACTTGGCTTGTGCTCCTCTGCGCTTCTTTATGAGATTGGCTTATTTATATATAAATTTTTTTTGATGAAATACCCATTCGTTCCCCTTATATATCATGTGCATGTGACTGAGTTCTGCAAAGATTAATGAAATGACAGAATATGAAGGAGAATTTATGTAGAAAACCTATAGGAAATTTCATGTTTCATGTTTAAGTGGGGGGAAACATGTAGATTTGCATCTAAGTATCTTGGAAATGTTATATGGAGTGCATATGCCAACTTTGATTCTCCTAACAGGTAGTTTGAAATGTTTGGAAAAGTTGTTGATTCACAATCAAGTGTTAGAGGGATAATTTAAATCAAATGTTAAAGCAGATGGCAAAATCATGTGCTCAAACATTTGTAGACCTCTATTGCTAGGTGTTATTTAACAGCTATATAATTTATGAAATCAGAATGTCCAGAGTTTTTGGGCGGCTAGAGAAGCTATTTGTGGGAATTAAGGTTTTAGTTGTTTGTTGTCAAACAGATTTATTGAGGTTTTGATACGCAGATATATCAATGCAAAAACTGTCGTCACTTTTTGAAAAGTAGTTCATGCTCTAGAAGTTAATAAAGTATGACATGTTTTCCTTTTCTTTTGTTTGAGATTAGCAATTATCAAGAGAGACTGATACACAATCAAAGATTTATGATATTGTAAAAAAGAGCACATTTACAATAGGTTGCTCGATATAAAAAGCGTAAGCTTTTTTGGCTACCATATATTTTTCATTTTTTTCTTTTATAATTAATAAAGGTTTTATTAAAACAACTCTTCCACAAACGCTCTCTTCTCTCTCCTCTCCCCAGTGGTGGCGCGTGTAGGCGCGTCCCATTAGTCTTCAGCCTCAGATATCTCCCTTCCTCCTTTCTTTCTCCCTGACTTGTCTAGGAGTACCAAGTAAAGAGTGGTTCTGCACTCCTTAAAGTTTGTTCGATCTAATCAGCTTGCGTCTCTTGGTTTCCAGTCATGTGAACGCCGAGTGGCTGCTGCGAACCCCCTCGGGGGTTGTCCTGTGCGGTTGGGTATGGAGAACGGATTCTTTGTGCAAGCGAAAGCTTTTACCTTCTCTGTGGTGAAAGGGTTTGTTGAGTTGAGGGTGGTGGAAAAGAGGAATGGGTTCTCGGGGTGGGTTCTGTTGGGCGAGCGTTGCGTAGCTTGGTTGTTGTTGATAGTGGAAGAGGTGCTGCGAGATTGTGGTTCCTAGTTGCTCGTGAAATCTTTCAGGGAGGGTTCGAAGGTGACCATCGTTTGGTTAGGTGGTAGTAGCTCCGGCTGGTTCTTGGAGGTGGCGGTTTACGATGTGGGTGGCCAGAGAGGAATGGTAATGTTCCCTGAAGGCTGTGACAGGCGAGGGTGGGGTCGTGTTTCTGGGGAGTTGAGCAAAGTGTTGGTTTTTTTTGGTTCCACGATGGTGTCGTCATCTTCGAGTGGCGCTCCGGCCGAGAAGATATTGGGAAAGGCAGCGGGCGTTTTGTCGTTCGCTGAGGTGGTACGCTCGCCGGCTCTTGTCGTAGTTGACGGGACTCAGGTTCAGTTGGTGCTTGTGGTCTAGTGGGAGATGGAGAAGCTTATTCCGATGGGTCAGGAGCAGGAGATGATTCGGCAGGCGGTGGACTGCTACGCAATGGAGTGTTTTTCTTCTAATCCTCTGGGTAAAGACCCTCTTGTTGGTGGCTCCAAGATTCGAGGTTCCTATGGGTGCAGTCTGGCGTGTTCCATGCAACGGGCTGCAGTGGGTGAAGGTGATTCTTCAGAGGGTTTCGTGTTCAGAAGAGGCAGTTTGGCATGCTCGAAGAAATGTGATGGTGACGCCTCAGAGGAGTTTGGGGTTCTCAGGAAGCTTGTTGGTCTTTTTGAAGCCTGGCTTGGTTGGGCTTGTAAGCATAGGCTTTTTTTGGGCTTGCACTCCTCTGTTGGGCTGAAGTGGAGAATGGGTAGATTTGGGTTGGGTCGGTTGCTTAAGAGTGGTTATGGGTTGGGCTGGAGGCGTTTTAGGGATAGGTCTAGTAGAGTGGGCTGTAGGTCTAAGAAGTCTTCCTTGTCGGGTTTTGATCAGGTACGGGGCTCCAACGCTTCTTCTGTAGGTTTGAGAGCGAGTCCAGGTTCGACCTTGGGCCCAGTGGCTTCAGCGGGCGCCGTTGCTTCAGGCTGTTCATCAGGTGAGTGCTCGATGTCTGCTGTGCACTCTCCTTCTTCTTTGAAGGTCTCATCTCCGACGGCTTTTGTGGAGGTGTTTACCGCTGCTCCAGAGCAATCAGCCGTGGGTTGCATCCCGACGCTTTCTGCAGTTGAGCTGTCTTCGGCATCCTTGGTGAGATCTGCTTTGGGTGAGGGTCCTTTGTTGCCGTCTTCATCTGAGACTTACTGCGATTTGCTGGCTCCTTCTCCGACTCTAGATGGGTTTGGTCCTGCCTTCGGTGTTTGCTTATCAGAAGCGACAGCAGTTGGTGAAAGGCTGCGTTTTTCTCTCCCTGTGATGTCGGAGTCTGGAGCGCCTATTTACCCGTAGGAATCCAAGGCCGTGATTAAATACTCTCGGAAGAATAAGGTTAGCAAATTGGATAAGCATATGCTTGAGGAGGCTCTTGAGACTTTCGGTGTTCCCAAAGCTTTTTCCTTGCTGTCATTTGGGGTTGCTACCAAGCCCTTGTTAGAACCATTAAAGGACGGGATAGTGTCTACACCTGCTCAAGACGAGGGTTTTCAGCCTTTTCTTTGGCGTGGCTTTCTTCTCCCAAGGGGCACGGTCCCTTCTCCTTCAGAAGTGGATGTGTCTCCCGGGGTAGCCTTTGTTGATGTTTCTTCGGGGGGAGGTGGTCTTAAAGAGCTTGGTGGTCCTCTTAGGGCAGCAATTGATCTTAGCCTCTATTTTCAAACTTTGGGGGTCTCACACGAGGGGAGTGAGAAGGGCTTCTAGACTTCATGGCTCTATTTGATGCGGAGCATCGTCTAGAGGCTCCAGTCTCCCCTCCTAAATTTAAAGGGTGTCGTGAAGTGAAGAACCTAGAGTGCACAATTAATTACGATGCTAGGGATTTTGGTTCTAGCCGGGGCAAGGCAAAAAGGCTTCTAATGTGATGTTTTAGTCTCTGGGTTTTGTGGGCTGGTTTTGTAGGGGTTTTTGGGTTTTCTCCTGTATTTGGGTTTTTCGGGTGTTTTTCCTCCCTCCCCTCTCTCTCTCTCTCTCTCTCTCCTATTTTGGTTTCCTCTTTGTATACTTCCTGTATGCTTAGGGGCGCCTTTTACGCTTTTTATAAAATTCTCTACTTATCAAATAAAAAAAGTGTAAGGCGCCCCCTAAGTACACATGAACTATCAAAGCAACCTACAACAAGAAAGAAAACCCAACAACTCTCAAAAACCCAAACCCTCTAACCAAAATCATCGGAAGACCCCAACCTTACACCATGTGTGCCTTGCCTTTCCTACGCCTCAAAGCTTCCATATATTATTCATTTAGAAGTACAAAACCGCTATTTTCAGTTTGTAACCTGTAATTTTAATATTTTATGACAATAACATAGTGAAGAGATGAGATTGTTGTTGAGGCATTCAGGAACCCTAATAGTTACAGTGGACAAGGATGATTAAGACAAAAAGAAGAGCCTTGCCCAAACAAAGCAAAGGAAAAATAGCATTTAAGTATATTCTTTTACAAAGAGAAGTCTAGCATTTTCTCTTTCTAGTTTTGGAAAGTTAAGATTTCTTTGAGGTGGAATGCGTTGACCCTAGAGAAATAAAAGATCATACGTGAATGTTGATGCAAGTCAGCAACCCTAAATTCCCACTTGCTGAAGTGAGTTGTCAATTGGTTCAGTTGCAATATTAAGTTGATGCGCTTGAAAATATTATTTTTTAGTCCAAATAAGAAGGTTACATAAGAGGAAGGCCCTTTAATTCGAAGATTAGGGTTCCCTACACTATTTACGTGGACCAAAAGACTTAAGATATTAGGGCGATGTGTTTAAGAAGAATACTTCAGAAATTAGGCATGATTTGTGGTGGAGATAACACAAGAAAATTGAGATTTGGATGTGGCTCAAAAATTCAATCGAAAGTAGAAGAAAGAATTAAGAAAACTTGGAGTCTCATGAAGGGCTTATAGAAGAATTTTAATGCGGTCTCACCATTAAAAGAGAGCAAAATATTGTGTACTATTATTAATCCAATTGTCTCTCTAAATGTTTACAAGGCTGCAAGACTTACATCAAAGTAAAATCGTAATATGAACGGAAAACATTAAACCTCATACTAGAAAAAGGAAAAAAACTTTAATAACCAACCAAAACTTAAACTAAACCTAAGTAATTATGTGAAGTAATTGGGCCTCCCTCTCCCTGTAGGTGCTCCTTTCAAGGCTAAATTTATTTGAGATACAACTATTGATGAAATGGAGAGAAGATTAGCGTGGTGGAAAATACTCTATTTATCCAAGGGTGGTCGGTTAACGTTGATTAAGAGTACACTTTCCAACTTGCCTACATATTTCCTTTCTTTCTTCCCTATCGCAATTGGTGTTGCTAATTGGACTTGGATACAAGTCTAAGTTCCATCCTGTTAATTGGAAGAAGGTTTGTACTCCCCTTAATCTTGAAGATTTGGGGATTAGGAGTTTGCTCACTTTCAGGCATTTTGGGTAGTGGTAATAGAGGCATGCTATGGAGAGAGATGCTTTTTGGCGACAAGTCATGGATAAAACATATGGTAGTGTGATTGATACAATCAAATAATAAAAAGAACAAAGAAAAAGGATATGGGCTACATCAAGAGAGCCGTGACCTCCGAGATACTAACAAAGGTTCTAGGTTTTCATAATATTCAGCCTGACATTTTATTTATTAGGGTTACACTTATATAGAAGATAGCTAGGTCATAAGACATAAACATTTGGTCTAGCCGTCATTACATCATGCAGGAAAATTAACTAGGAAGGAAACAAACTAGTGGAAATACATTCCTTATTAGCTAAAACATATAGGGGAATAATATATGTAGATTCTACTCCTTATTCACTGCTGTCTTGGGGATTCGGTACTACTACGTGTGCTGCCACGTAAGCCCTAAAATTCTGAACGTATCATCCTTCTCCTCTAACCTCTTCCTTGTCCCCAAGGAAGAATTATGGAAATTGAGCCTTGATCATGTCTTCCTCGAGTGATATCAAGCCCAGATGAGATGGATTTCCAAGCATCATCTTTGCAACCAAGTATCGAGCTATCAACCAGGTTTGGAATTTACGAGTCTGCTTCCCAATGTATCGACCAAGCTTTCTGTCATAATATTCAGGCCAGTTGTCTTTTAGCAACCTGGTTTTAGCAAGTTCAATGGCATGTCTTGCAATCTGGGGCCGTCCGGTCTTGATACATGCGGCAATGAGGGGCCATAAAAGCACAGTTATGAATTCCAATCCAGCGATAAAATCCCGAACACAAGGATCCGTGTTTTCTTTTTTTCTCTTCCTGAACCAAGCAAAAATCACATCCTACTCTTCCAACCTTTGCTCCATCCATTCTTCCTTCTCCTTCACATTTTGTTTTAGCACACCCTTGATGTTTTCAGCCCCTTCTGGATAGAGAGACATGAACTCTCTTGGCCTGGCAGACCCATCCTTCAGCTTCTTTGGTTTTGGCTCAAGCTGGTTGCTAGGTAGAAAACTGTCGACGACAACCTGCATTGGACTAGCCGCTACAAGAAGTCCAACAAAAACAACATCCACGCGAGCTTGGTAGAGCAACCCTTCCATGGCTGCCTTCATCTCAACCGACTCTTTCTCCCATCTGATGAGTAGTATTAGAATTATATGATAAGTCTCCTTGCAGGAGCAACATGTCGTAGTTCGACTTTGCTATGTGTTGGAGGGTTGAGTTGGTCCACCCAGTCTGTCCAAGATCGCCTACTACAACAAATTTGATTGTGAACTTAGCTGGCGGGGTAGGTTGTAAAGGTGGGGCTTGGCTCACCGGAGAGGTGCGTGGTGGAAAAAAAACTTCCAATTTTTTTCCTCATCTCCTCCATTTGTTTGCTAGATTCCTCTTTCCACGCGAGGAATTCTGACTGCATCTTATCTAGCCTTGTTCGTTCCTCTTCATTCCAGAAAGACATGGTGATGGTGTGGGTCAGAGATTGTTGTAGAAAACAATCAACCTGGTTCTGATACCACTTGATGTAATCAAATAATAAAAAGAACAAAGAAAAAGGATATGGGCTACTTCGAGAGAACCGTGATCTCCAATGGCTACTTTGAGGGAGCCGTGACCTCTAAGATACCAACAAAAGTTATAGGTTTTCATAATATTCAGCCTGAAATTTTATTCATTAGGGTTAAACTTATATAGAAGATGGCTAGGTCATAAGACATAACCATTAGGTTTAGTCGTCATTACATCATGCAGGAAAAATTAACTTAGAAGGAAATAAACTAGTGGAAATACATTCCTTATTAGCTAAAATATATAGGGAAATAATATATGGAGATTCTACTCCGTATTCATTGTTGTCTTGGGGATTCGGTACTGCCACGTGTGCTGCCACGTAAGCCCTAAGATTCTGAACGTATCAGTGGTGGGTAGTTGCTGCTCTAATGTTGCCACCGGGTCTTATGGGGTGAGTTTATGGAAACATATTAGGAGGAGCTATGATGACTTCTCTAGTTTTGTAACTATCGAGGTGGGTGATGGCTCTTGGACCAAGTTTTGACTCGGTGTTTGCTCTAGGGATCGTCCTTTGAAGGAATCCTTTATGGAATTATTTTGTATTCCATGGGAAAGGGATGCTCTATTGGCTGACCATATGTTTGCTCACAATGACAAGGTGCATTGGGAAATGAATTTTATTAGATTGGTGCATGATTGGGAGGTGGATTCAGTTTATTATTTTTTCAATGCTCTATATTCTGTTAGAATGAGTTGGGGAGATGAAGATAAGTGTTTGTTGGGTTCATTCAAAAATACAATCTTTTGAGTTTAACTTTTTACAAAGTTCTCCTTCCCAATGTTGACTACTCTTTCCCTTGGAAGAGCAGCTGTAGGAGTAAGGCTCCTTTGGGGGTGGCTTTCTTCAAGTGGTCAACATCTTTAGGAAAAATTCTCACTATGGATAATCTTTGCAAGCATCACATTACAGTAATGGATTGGTATTGTATATGCAAAAAGGGTTGAGGAATTCTTGATCACCGCATTCTTCAATGTGATTTTGGGAGAGACTTGTGGAAATTGGTTTTTCGGATGCTTGGAGTTGAGTGAGTTATGCCTAGATGGGTGGTGGAGCTCCTAGCATGTTGGAAAAGAAGGTTTAGCTAGAATGATATTAATATTGTTTGGAATGTAATCTCTTTATGTTTAATATGGTGCATTTGGAGAGAAATGAATGTTTGAAGTTTCGATGATTGTGAGAAGACGAGCTCAGATCTACAACTTTGTTTTCTTAAATCCCTCTTCGAATGGATCTCTGATAATGTCCTTCTCGATATCTCTAACTCTGTAGATTTTTGTGCTCTCTTTTTTTCTTGCATACTTCCTATGTATTCATAAAAAAAATGAATTAAGTAATAAACAAACAACTACTAACTTTCTGATGGGGCTGCCTTGATTGGTGAGTTGGTGTACTCCCCAAATTGTTGGTTGAGGTTTGAATCCCTAGGCTTACCTGGTGTTTGCTAGAGGGACAATTCAAACACTTGGAATTTACCTATGCGCTAGCACGATACAACATTTAATTGGTTGGTCGTGTGTTTAGGGTTCTCGTCCTTGTCCGAAAGGAAAAAAATTACTCCCTTAAATACCAAATGATTTGTAAAATAGCCTTATTGCTTCCTTGCTCTCTGTTCAAACTTTTCCTTTTCAAGTAATCGTTGACAATTCTCTATCTACAAGAGGAATCGGCACCTCTTTGAGGAAAGCGAGTCTAATGTACTTTCTCAAAAATCCTCATCTGAGATCTCTTTTGGAATGGGTAATAGTACATATTCCTAATTTTGACTCAATGAGTTTGGTAGATTTGATTTGTTTTTTAGATTGTAGAAGTCTTTAGGGTATTCAGCTCTCTTGTATATTTTTCGTGTACGAGAGCTTTGCTATATTCTTTCAATAATATTATTATTATTATTATTCATACAAAAAAATCTCTCATCTACCGTTTCTGGTTGAGTTTTCAGCTTGCTGTCTTGACTTACCTGTGTATTGTCCTTTTAGACCTGTCTTCTCGGCTTGGTCTTTTAGCAATTCAGCTTCTTGTGTAGGCATTTCAGCTTGCAATTAACCTGGGTCTTCAGGCCTTTTAGCTTTCTGTTTAGCACCTTCATGTGAGGTTTCTATGCTTTTCCTAGCAGAAATAATAAAAAAAAAAAATTAAAAAAAAAAAATTTAATAGTCTGTCTCCCCACCTAGAGTAGGTGAATTTGGGCCCATGTAGAGGATTGCTAGCTACTTGAAAGGGATCCTTGGGATTTATATTTTGAATTGTTGAAAGGCCTAAAATTGTGTGGTTCTTCATCTTGGACGTGATCATAATGATAGAGAAGTTTCTATTCTATTTTGCTGGGTTGGGTCTTTGTGGGTTTTTTACTTGTTTCTCTGTTTTTTGCCTTTTCTTTTTTTTTGTCATTTTATATACTTCTTGTATGCTTAGGGGCGCTTACGCGTTTCATAAAATTTCTCTGATTACCTATCAAAAAAGTTGAGATGGATAGGGCTATGCTGATGCTTTTGGAAAGGTTGAAGGTTTTGGGTAGCATTGATGTTGGGCTGAATCATAAGCCCGCCTTTGTTAGGCGGCAGATCGGAAGGAGATCTTGGGCCCCTAAGTGTAAGCTTAGCCCTAAGTTTCATTTAAAAACATTTAAACCCAAACCCACTCCGGGCTTGGGTTCTTTGGTTAAGCCTGCACCCAATTCGGGTTTGAGCGTGGGTTCTGGAACTCCGAGTTCAATGGTGTTGCATGTGTAAGAAGAGTGGGGACTCCATTGATCACTTACTGCTCATTGTGACATAAAAAGAGAATTATGGAGTTCCATGCTTGATCTAATTGGTGTAGAGTGGGTTATGCTTAGACGGGAGATTGATTTGTTGGTCAGTTGGTGAGGTCAGGTTAGGCGTGGTACAATGATGAAAATATGGAGGTTGGCTCTATTGTCTTTAATGTGGTGTCTTTGGTGAGAGAGGAATGCTCAGAGCTTTTGAAGATCTAGAGAATTCAGTGACAGAGATGCGGAAGATTGTGTTCAACACTATATACGTGGATATCTGCACATCATAATTTGCTTGTTTCTAGTTTTGCAGATTTTTTGAATTTTATTCTTCTTTTTCTTTAAATTAGGGGTGCTTGTATACTCCCTGTGTAGTAGGGTTGCTTCCATTTGCACTTAATTAATGATAATGAAATTGCTTAAAAAAGAAAAGAAAAATTCCTCTAGCCACCTCAACTAAATGTTCTCTTTACGCGGCAACTCCAGGACTGGGAGATGGAGATGGTGCTTTCCTTCTTCGAGCAGTTGTACTCCACTTCGATTCGACAAGGAGAGGGTGATAGGTTAGTTTGGAATCCCTCTACAAGGGGCTTATTTGAAGTAAGGTCCTATTATGAAGTGCTTAGTAGGAAAGAAGGCCCTTCATTTCCGTGGAAGAATATATGGTGTGCTAAGGCTCCGACAAGGGTGGCGTTCTTTGTATGGTCTGCAGCTTTAGGAAAAATACTGATCCATGACAATCTGCAAAAGAGGAATATTGTGGTTATTGAGTGGTGTTGTATGTGTAAAAGGAAGGGGGAGGCTATTGATCATCTGTTACTTCATTGCAACACCGTCCGTGAGCTTTGGAGCTTTATGTTTTCTTTATTTGGAGTTGAGTGGGTCATGCCACAAACGGTGCTGGATTTGTTGACTACTTGGGGTGCGTCTTTTGGGCATGGCCTAGCTAAAAAAGCTTGGCGGTTAGTTCCTCACTGTGTTTTGTGGAGCATTTGGCGGGAGCGGAATGCGAGGCTTTTTGTAGATGTAGAGACTGTAATGGTAGTGTTAAGGAAGCGTGTGCTTAACACGTTATTTCTTTGGTTAGCGTCCCATCTTTGCCACCTAGGTGTTTTTACTTTTGTAGACTTTCTAAATTTATTACTTGTTCCTCCCTTTTAGGGGCGTTCTTGTATACTTCCCGTATATTAGGGTTGCGCCCCTTTGCGCTTTATTGATGAATTTGAAATTACTTATAAAAAAAAAAAATTAGGCAACTAGCCCACCTGCTTCCCTCCCCTCTAGTACAATCACGAAACTATGCTGCCTTCCACCCCCATATTCTGATAACTCCAAAAATCTTCCATGATTATTGCCTCAACGCTACAAGATGTACACCGTATTGCCCACTCTGTAGGTCCTACAAAACTCCTTCAAATCCCCTCCTTTATGCAACGCCTCCATCAAATTCCTTAGCCATCGGCTCAGCCTTCTCAAGACCAGCGCTATGAAATTTCCTCTACTTCTCTCTGCTAATTGTACGCTACCAACACCAATCTCTGTATGAATCACAAATTATTTAGCTTTTGTAGATAAATCCCATGTAAGGATACACCTCTAATACCAATCTCACGCACCGTCACTTGTTGTTGCGCGCTGATAGTCGTGGCCAAAACATTGCAAGAAACAGATTGGTTAGCTCCTTTTGGTTAAAAATTCAAAAAGGAAAAGAAATATAACTTGCCACAATGACGTGTTATTACAATGTGTTGCTGCATTTTAATGGTTAGGAATGCGGATTTGGGTAAAAGAGAAAAATACACTTGGCCTCCCAAACTTACACCACAATTGCACTTAGACTGCCAATTTTAAAAAGTGACTCTTGACCCCTTCAATTTATCCCTCCGTTGTAACTTACACTCTGGGTCAGCATCTGCATTAAAATTAACGGAAAATGCCACACGTGGTGCGCACGTGTTAATTTTTGACTTGAAATACTTCAATTATCCCTAAAAAATAAATAAAAAAAAGCTGAAAAAAGAATAGTAGAAAAAAATAAAGGCCGAGGGGTGGCTGAACCACCTCTACCAGCCACCCCCTCACCAGTTTTGAGGGTGCCTTAGCCACCCCCTGACCAGTGTCAAGGTTGTAGAACCACTCCGCAAGGCTGTGGGGATGGTTCAACCATCTCTTTAGTTCTTTTAGAAGAGTTTTTGGGGGAATTTGGGCAGTTTAAGTAAAAACAAAGTCTTGTGTGTGTTACGTGTGGTATTTTTCGTCTATTTCAACACCAGATGCTAACAGAGGTATATCTTGCAACGAAGTGGTAGTTGGAACGGTTCCAGTGTCTCTTTTTAAAGTTTGGCAGCTTAAATGCAAATGGGTTATAAGTTCTGGGGTAGTAAGTGTTTTTTCCCCTAGGTAAAATTACTAGTAAGAATAAAAGTCTTGCAGTGAAGCGCAAATGCTTCGTGGCTGTCAGAAGATTGAGAAATAAGGCACTTTCCTTTCTTTTGTTTATCTAGTGAATGATTGATTATTCCTAACGCTTTAATATTTCTAAAAGAGGCCTTAGATGGCCTACAATGGTCATGAGTTTCAGATTATATTATGATAGCTATCAATACTGTTATTGCATGATCATAAGAGAAGGTTATACTTCAATATCTATGTAAAAAGTGAACCTCATAAATTTAAAATTATGTCATTTTTTTCAATTGCATTTTCCAATATGCTTGATTTACTGGACATGGTTAAGTATTGAGCTGTTCGTTCAAATATGGTTTGAGTAAGCTAACTGCTTGATGCTTTTGTTTCACATTTACGCGATAGGTGTCGTAGCTGTAGCAGAATATTATTTGTTTTATATTTATTTTTTATTTATATGCTTTTGTTTTCTCTTTTTCTTTGACATTAAATTTTAAAATATCGGGGTTGCAGGATGGGGATTCAGACTTTGATGTCTTTGACCTGTTAGATCCATCATCATTGGACACAGTAGTCGGCCGCATTTGTCTTTCATGTTCAGTTGAGGTGTGCAGTTTGTAACAATAATTTTAGTGGTTTGTTGATTGTGCAATTAATATTTGTGACATTTTGTTGAATAAATTGACAGGATCCAATTGAAACAGAAAAAAGATTTGCAAGACGCATCTTATCTATAGTGGTATGCTCTATATGATTTTCCGTTGTCTATTTATATCAACTTTTTTGATTTTCTAGACCATTATAATTACCTATAAACAAACTTATTCATTTGTTTTTATTATTAATGCAAAATTTAGAAGGCCATTGAAAGAGCAAAATTAAGGTGAATTACATGGTAAAATTGTGTGGTTTCAAGGCTATACAGGAGCTTGGAAATTCTCTAGCTAAGATTTTACAGCAATGATTAGTCTTGGTATGTTGGAAAATAATTTAGAATATACAGGTTTTAGATATGTTAGAGTATATTATATTGTCTTGTTATTAGGGTTATCTTTATCTTGTTAATTAAAAAAAAAACACTCTTTATCTTGTTGGTAAATAGGTTTATCTGGTGAATATTGTTTTTGTAATTTAAGCATTGTATCTCTATAGTATAAAATAAAGGAAAAATTAAAATTACTCCCCAGTTTTTAACGCAAATTGAAATCGCTACCTTGGTTTCTAGAAACAACGAATTGTTGCCTTGGATTTCAAAACTTTATGAATCACTTCCTTTGTCATATTTCTGTCCAGATTGCTAAGGGAATACTCCCCATGTATGCATCTTTGCCAAATCAAAGATGACTGCATGCAGATTGACTTGTCATACCCAACACTTGTGTGATATTTCAATTATATTTTTAAAAAATAAAATTACCAACAAACAAATAAGACAATAAAGAAAAAAATAAAAAATAAAATCGTAAAGAAACGAAAAACTAGAGTGGAGGTGGCGGCCACCCCTGTCTCAGCAATCAATTTGATCAACTTTGCATCCTTTGGCTTTCGAGAATACCTCAACACCAGTGTGGATTCCGATGGATATAGAGGTGCCCTAGCCTTCGACATCACTGGAAGCTGGAGGCGAAGTCTTTCACTCAATGCTGCCGCCTCAGAAACAGTTGACCCGCTGCCTGCTAGCCAAGCCTGGGATTCTGCCTGACCCATGACCATCTCTGGCACGGGTGAAGGACCCTTCGTAAACCATTCGCAGACAACCTCTCGGTCTGCACCAAAAATCCAAGACGAAGGAGCAGCCCATTGTGCTGATCTGTCTGGACTCTGTCGACACCTGCCCAGAGTTGACCGCGGACTTGCAAGACCGCTGGAAGTAGACGAGGACATAGCAAACTCATTGAAAAAACTTCGTCGTCTTCAGCCTTCCCTGAACAGGGCAGAGTCGTCGACATCGTCTTCGGCCAATGAAGACTACCCTAGGTGACCGTTGACAACGTTTTCGGCTGATGGAAACCCTTCGCAAACTCAGAACCTGAAAAAATCAATGACAAAGGAGCAGCCCCCGCTTTGCTGATCTATCCAGACCCTGTTGAACCCAGCCCGGAGTCGATCATCGGACCTGCAAGGCCCCCGAAAGTAGACGAAGACATAGCAAACTCATCGGAAGAACTTTGTCCTCTTCAGCCTTCTCTGAACAGGGCAGAGTCGTCGACATCGTCTCCGGCCGATGAAGATCACCCTGACAGACCGCCGAAAACGTTTCCAGCCGATGAAGACCCTTCGCAAACTCAAAACCCGTTATCGGGTTCGGAACAGGAACCGTAACCCCAGAGCCCTCGTCCGTCACCTTGGATTTGGGCTTAGTCATGAACCAGCCCAGTCAAAAACCTTTGAGATTTTGGCGTAGCCCGAAACCAACAAACCGACCTATTCATTACTGCGGTCAGTTCTGATTGTTTTTTGGCCAGTTCAGTTCATTTTTGACCAATATGGTGGTTTTACGGCTGGTTTCGTGGTGTTTTAGACTGATTGTTCATGTTTCAACTGATTTAATGGTGTTTCAGCCTGCACATGAGTTTTTTGGGTGTTTCAGCCTGCACATGAGTGTTTACAAAAATCCTTTGTGTTGATAAGAGTTCATTTGTTACCACTTGAGCTTATATGACATATAAGCTACAGTTTGAGGGGGAGTGTTAGAGAGAAAGGGAAACATGTCCCTATTCTATAAGGTAGTGAGGTGTCCTAGTGTGAGGTTTCCTAAATCTAGAACATTGTATTTACTGATATAAATACTAGTGTTTGAATAAATGTTTGTGAATGTTCTAGTGAAATACAAAAATCTTAACAGTTAATGTATCTTCTACTCCTACCTCTTTTGATTAGTTAACCATCACTTTGTATATAAGGTGCATGTTCGTGTAATAATGCACTTTCTAATCCTTTTTTTTTTTTTTTTTTTGTGTGTGTGTGTGTGTGTTCTACTACAAGTGTATCTTCTACTCCTATTTCTACTTGTCTTAAGGATTCCTTATCTCATGAGGGTGCTATGGTGGAGGAAACAATTGCCTTGCATTGTAATGAAATGTGAGGATCTTGTCCTACTACCTCTCGTAGTGGTTTAAATAATTCTCTTAGAGGACGAGGAGGCAAAGGTGGCCAAAATTCCCGAGGAGGTTGCGGTGGTCGCGATTCTCAAGGAGGTCGTATTGGTAATCCCAAAGCATGGCAGTGTACACACTGCAGCAAAAACGATCACACTGTTGTGATTATGCATGGCAAACCGTCCAGATCATCCAGTCAAGTTACTTCTTAGGAGGATTCTACCTTAACGTTTGAACCATCTAGCCAACCTATGGATTATGACTTAATCTTTATACCAAGAGAAGAGTATGTCTGTTTTAACCCCCATCACAATAATATTACTCCGAATATTGACTTCTGTGCGTTTTACATGTTCCAGTTTCCTTTTAATTTGTTATCTAGTAGCAAAATAACCAAACCTCTTCAATGTTCTGTTAATTTTTACCCTTCTCTATGTATATATTAAGATCTCAAGATGAGGAGGATGATTTGTATGGGGCATGAATCTGGTGGGTTGTATGATCTAGACGTAGCCCCTACTTCTCTTTTGAAATTACTTTAGTCAACACTATCTCCTCTCTGGTAGACAGGTTGATTAACATAAATTTTAGACTAGGTACCAAACTTTGACATAATAATCCAACTTTCTTCCTAGTCCATATGGATATTTTAATCTGGGCTAGAACTATAGAAGCAGCACGCTGCATCACTGTATTAGTTAACATTGCAAATTCTGATACTTTGTACTCACTGCAGGACTACAATGAAGATGGGGAGCTTTCATTTTCTGAATTTTCTGACTTAATTAATGCTTTTGGCAATCAACTAGCAGCCGACAAGGTTTGGACATAATTATTTATTTTTGGATTTTAATTCATTGCGTTTGTTTTCCTTATTTGTGTTGTTATGAAGCAGGCTTACGAATCTGAAGAGTTCGTTGGTGACCTCCCAAATCCTCGAACTCGAATTGCTACCTATAATATTTGGTTCTCAAAATCTGTTTTGTCTTACTAATATATTTTCTTGCTTACTAGAAAGAGGAGCTCTTTAAAGTGGCTGACAAGAATGGGGACGGTATTGTTTGCGTGGATGAGTTGGCTGCCCTTCTTGCTATTCAACAAGAAAAGTAATGAATTGTTTAGAGGCAATGAGTTTGAAATATGGACGTTAATAATTTAATCCTACACCGGTTAATGATGTGATGGGAGAAGTTTTGATTTTGTCATTTTTTCATCAATCCTGGCCAGTCGACGCTTGTCCATGCCCAATCTCAATGGACAAACCAACTTTCGATCCACCCTTAGCTCTATAATCCACCCGCCTTCCCTAGTCCCTGAAAGCCCTCCCTTCTTGGGCCTAGCCCTCTTTCTCAACTCAAATCTTAAGTTCAGTGGCATTTTTGCTTTACTTTTCTTTTCTTTTGAAACAACTCATCTCTGTGTCTACTTTATGTTTCATTTACATCTTGAGTAATATTACCCTTCGCATCAAATTATCACACCCATTTCACACCGGCTAATGTTGTGTGTTTTAAGTAATTTTCCATGTCAGCTACTTAATAAACAAAAATGTTAGCCACTTAAAACAGAACACATTAGCTGGTGTAAAATGGGTGTGATAATTGAGTGTGAAGACTAGCATTACTCTTACATCTTTTGTGGGATAAGCGAGGTAAATATCTAATTTTTGATAATGTAATCTGGTCATTGGTCATGACTTTCTTTATTGAAAAATTATCATTTCTTAGAAATATGGTAGCACATCACTATCTTTTATCTCCATCTCTCTTTCTTCAAACGGACCAGGATCCTATTTGCTCAGGTTAGCATTTCTGTCTCTCTTTGGTTGTCATTCCATGGTTTAACTATTGCTCCTTTGTCCTCATAATCAATGTCTCTTCTGCAGAAAACATTTAATTTAAGAGAAAGAATTTGATTCCTTTACAACTAATAATTTTGTATGTGCTATCAAAGTATCACTCACTGTACGATTGATATGTGTAAATCTTCCTCAAGCCTAATTTCCTCTTATAGATCTTATAAAGTTTTGATACACCTGCCAGAGGCACAGTTTTTACCCTTACTTTGCATATGTATGAAGCACACAGCCTGCTTTAACTCTTAACTCTCAATTAGTAGGTTATTTACTACCCACCTAGTAATCATAGATTCTAAATTTTGAACTTCGTATTCATGCAATGCAGGGAACCACTAATTAATTGCTGTCCTGTTTGTGGTGAGATTTTGGAGGTTTCTGATAAGCTGAACACTATGGTTCATTTGACTCTCTGTTTTGATGAGGGAACTGGGAAGCAGGTCATGACTGGTGGTTTTTTGACTGATAAACAGGCCTCATATGGGTGAGACCCTTGTTATATACTTCTTTGTATAGCACGGCTGTGTCAATATTGTGATTTTTTTTTTTTGGTTTTGGAGGGAGACAGGCTCTTTGAATGTCCCTTTGTTCTACTCTGTCTATCCATGCCCTATTTAAGTATGATGTTTGTGTTTGTACTTCTGTGGCAAGTTTGAAATTGAAATTTCAAATTATATTTTTGCAGATGGATGTTTAAACTAAGTGAATGGGCTCATTTTTCATCCTATGACATTGGTATAAATTCCGGATCAAGTGCTTCACATATTCTGGTATGCTTTCTTTTCTAGTTTTGCTTTTTCTTCATACATAGTCTATTAAGATTTATTTGTTAAACCACCGTTTGCCTCAAAAGCTTAATAATAGGAAATGTTGAATTTAATCATTTAATTAATATTGTTGCACTCTTACTCACGTGTAGGTTGAAACTCCTTCTCAATAAGTGAGACCTTAACACATGAAATATTTATTGAAATGGGAAATGAATTATGAAGATAGAGTATGAACTCAAGATCTTTGTTTTTGGTAGAAGAGTTATTAAGATCTAGAGTCAATAGGGTTTGTATGTATTTTTGTCATTCTTATATTTATCTAAACCTATCTAATAAGATGTGTGTGGTATGCTAAGTAACAACAAGAACAACACAGTAACGTGCCAACACCTTTTCTGTCTAAACCTTTCATGCAAACTACAACATGGTATCAGACCCTTAGGGTTTAGATCATTGGTCCCTTTGTTTGTATATTAGTTTTCCTCTCTATTTTTTGTTTTCTATCTAATCCCTTAATGTCTTGGTGAGTCTTCTTTGTTGGCAGCACCCCTCCGGTGTGAAAAAGAAATAAAAACAAATCGATTTGCTGTTCTTTTGGTGGTGAAGTCTTCTGTGAAGTTCGGTGGTTTTTGTGGTGTTTCTTAGTAGCTTTTTTGGTCTTTGACATTCTCTGTTGTGTTTACCGGCAACATCTAGCCTTTAACAATGGTTTTCGTTGTTTCCGGTGGCTGTTGTGGTGTTTTCTGACAAGTTTCTGGTGGATTTGTGGATTCTTTTTTTTTTCACCGGCAACTTCTGAGGTGACTCTCCTGAGTTGTGGGCATTTCCGACAAAGTCTGGTTGTTGCCGGCAAGTTTCCGGCGCGTTGATGAAGAAGACGACCCCTATTTGGTTCTGGTTGCTTTGCTGTTCCCTACTCTGGATAAGGATAGCTGAAGTAGTGTTTGGCAGGTTTGCTGGTTCTTGGCTCGTTTAGATGGTTTTCGTCCGGTTCAGTACATTATTTAGCCAGTTCAGCGCATTTCAGGTCCGGTTCATAGTATAATCTGACCGGTTCAGTAGTTTCTTATCCGGTTTAGTGCATTTCAGGTCGGTTCGGTATGTTTTCTGAACTGTTCAGTGATTTTTTTGTACCAGTTCAGTGTGTTTTCTGACCCGTTCAGTGGTGTGTTGTCCAGTTATGTGCATTTTCTTGCCAATTCAGTGGTGTTTTAGCTCGGTTTGTGTTGGTTTGGGCTACATGGCGCCACCATTGGGTTTGTTGCTCAAGGGGAGTAGTTCTCATTTAAGTAGTTGTTGTTGGTTGGTCATTGGAAACGTGGTCGTCGAGATCCAACTGGCCTTGGTTTTTTGCAGTGGTTTTCAACCGGTTAATGGTGTTTTGCGGTAAGATCCGACAGGCCTTAGTGTTTTGCAGTGAGATTTGATGGCTTGGTGTTTTGCGGTAGTTTCCAACCAGTTTGTGGTGAGATCTAACCGACCTTAGTGTTTTGCAGCGGGTTTCAACTGTTCCTTGGTGTTTTCTGGAGAGATCCTACTGACCTTGGTGTTTTGCAGTGAGATCTGACTGCCCATTGTAGTTTTCCGGTGAACTTTCGATTGGTTTCACGCTATTTTTGTTTTTAGAAGTCTTTGTATTGCGTGCTCCCAGCTATTTTAGCTTGAGGGAGAGGGTTAGAGTATTTTTTTCTCGGTGTTTTTCGTTTGCTTGTTTCTTCCAAGCTAGGCTTATATATATATATATATTCTCCAGCTTGAGGGGAGTGTTAGAAGAGTTATTTGGTTTAAAGTCATTAGGGTTTGTGCGTTTTTTGGTCATTGTTATAAAAGAGAGCAACTCTCTCTCTGCCCTAGTGGCGGCGCGTGAGAGCGCATTTCGTAGGAGTTTGCCTTGATTCGCCTACCAGATGCCCGGTTGCTGTACCGGGATAGTGTGTTGAGCATCTAGGTGTTTGTGGGTCGTGCTAGTAGCTCGCGTAGGGGCGTTAGCCGGTGGGTCTCGTGACTGTGTGGCTCCTTTCTATCGAAAATGTGATCATTCTCTAGGTCGGCCGCTTGGGTTCTGGGTGTTTGTTGAGATGGAGTTAAGTTTTATTGTGGAGTCGAAGACTTTTTGTCTTCTCGGTTCTAGATGGGGCGTCGACGCTGAGGGTGGGGGAGAAGAGAAAAAGCTTCTCTGGGGAAATTTTCATTAGTTCTTCGTCATCTGAGTGGTTGGCTTCGACGTTGGAGTTTCTTGTGGATTTTCCGGAAGATCAAGATTTCATCAAATCTTTCAGGGAAGGATCGAGAGTATTGATTGCTCGAAGAGGGTGTAACCAAGCTGGCCGTTTCTTAGAGGCAGCTTCATTCAGGATGGGTGGCTGGAAAGGGTTTATTGTGATCCCTGAGGGACGTGGAGGGTGGGGTTGGATCAAATTCTCCGACGAGCTGAGAAAGGCCACTGTTCCATCTCTACTTCAGTGGGCTGGGGGTCTGGGTTCTTGCATGAGTTGGTGGAGAATAAGGGGAAGAAAGTAGAGGCTTGGCCGGGTTTGGTTTCTTTCCTGAAGGGGCCCTCCTTTGTGGAGGTGTTGAAGGCAGGCTCGGCCGCTGTCGTGAAGAAGGCGCCTATGGTGGGGGGTCGTTTGTCCGGGAGAATGGTTACGCCTGTGGATCAGTGTGAGCTTGACCTTCTTCCGGCGGTGAGGGTGATAGATGCAGATCTGAGGTTGGCGTTGGACTGTTCTACCTTGGAGTCTTCTTCGTTGGGTAAGGACCATCCTCATTGTCTGATGGGTAAGACTTTTCTTCCACATGCGAGTTTGAAATTTGAAATTTCAATGTTGCGTACATGGAGTAAGTGGGTCATAGGTTTCAACTTGGCTTTGGGCTGGGCTGCTAAGAAGCTTCTGGGCCGGCTTGCAAGGAATGGACTAAGATGAAAGGGATTGTGTTTGGGTCGCTTCTTGCGAAAACCTAATTCCTTCCGGTCGTCGAGTTTCTAGACGGAGACGACGCCGGTGGCTTCTTTTGGGCCGTGCGATCTCAATCTGTTGGAGTTTCCCATTGGGGATCCTTTGTGCGAAGACCAATCTGGGGCTGGGTCGTCTCTGGTTAAGTCGGTTCCTCCGTTCGTCTTCCCACCACTGCCGAATGCGGAGTTGCCATCACCGGCGACTTTGGCTGCTCCTCCGGCGTTGACTGGGCTTCTGTGGGGTGCAGAACTCTCCGTCTCTTCTGTTCCTTCTCTCTCAGGGGCCTTTGAGTTGGGGAAGAAGATTCGTTCTTGTAACGCCCCGCTTTTGCAAAAAGCGTAGGTGAAAATTTTTGAATTTCCACAAGACATTACTAACTTATCATAGGTAATTATTGGCAACGGAATAAATGTAATATGAATTGGGAATAGGTTGACACCTCAGAGCTACTACTGAAATACCTCAAAATATATATATAATGAGCCAGTCAGCATAATTATACAGACAGTAATACCAGTCATGCCACACAGGGCTAAATAATTATACAAGCCAAAATCTATATATAACCGGAGAATTATAAATATTGTTTTAAGTTAGGCTAATGGACTATAACAGGGTAGTCCCAAAATATAGGCTATCCAGCCTTACAAAACTGAACCAGGAACCATCTATGTGTCGGGATAGTCTTGATAATCCTCTTCTTCCTCATAGCCTGAACCATTACAAGTACCATACAAAGAAAAGAAAACAACATAAACACTAAAGTAAGTCCATTGTTTCCAATAATAATACGAGTGCTGATTTATTTAGTTAATGCAACATAATGTAATGGCCATATAATCACATGTATATACAGAATATAATCCATGATCGCGAGTCATAGACATAAAATGAACATAAATGTAATCATAAAGCAATGATAGTTTTAAGGGTATAGTTTTAGGTATTTCCCTTTTTCCACTACTCTGTTGGCCTTGGCACGTTTAGCGTGTTATTTGAAACCTTGGTTTCCTCACTTAACTTTTAATTATAATCTTTGGGAGCCTTGGCTCCTGGAAACTTTGGTTTCCCTGATGACCTTGGTACACCAGTTTTTGTATTTATTAATCTTTTCAGGTATCTCCTCATTCACTGAGAACCTTGGAACTCATGTGAAGCCTCGCATACCCATCGTGGATCTTGATCCAACAGCTTGTTATTAGACAGGTTATTAGAAATAATAAAATATGCAAAATCACATGCGCAAACAAGTAAATAAAACAGTAAACATAATATTATAGGAAAATCAACCAGTTTCGTCCTCAGTAAGTATAGAGATACTTACTAGTTTCTGCTCCAAATATTTTCCTTTACAACTGCATAACAATCATTATATGATGATAGCGAATTAATAAAGTATTTTTATGAAATTATTATTACTACCATATTTCTTCCTATAAATCGCAACGGCTACCGAATTAAACATGATTTCTTATTTATCTATTTTAGTGCTTACACACCAACTCTTGTACTACTAGAATTATCCATCACATAATATACTTTAAAAATAAGAATACATTGTCATACAATCAAGCACACATATGATTTTACTCTTCTTTAATTCACATCCTTATAACACACCTAAATATTGCTCACCTCTTTTCTCTTAATATATATATATATATCAAAACCTCAACATATTTACTCTCACACTTACATTTCTTGATCCATTTTTAAAACACAATTTATCCATTCTAAATTACTAATCTCATGTAGTAAATACTCATCCATATGTTTACACATATACTCACATGTAAGCTAGCCAACTTTCCATATAACATGCATAATTAAAAACAAGAACAAGTCATGATTTCAAATAGCAATAGAACTACTTGATCTTATGAGAAGTTTAAGGGAGAAAATACTCACCCAAAGTTCCTCAATGGCCTAGAGAGTGAAGGAGAGTTGCTGTCCAAGAAAGTTCCACTTGCAAAGCTTGGCTTCTTGGTCTCAAAACAAAGGAGGTTTCCACTCACACTCTACTACTGATTTGTGGGAGAATGAGGGTGGTTTTTGGAGCTTAATTGGGCTTGCTAGGTGCTGGAAAGTGGGGTGAAAATGGGGGATTTTCGTGCTACTCTTTCAGCACTAGAGTGAGGGAGAGTTTTGGCTATAGTTTTGTTTCTCCTTCATGAAAATCAACTTCCCATGCAACCTATATATAGTACTCTTGAAGGGCTGAGATTTAACCATCAAATCATCATCCCAATGGCCAGATTTGAGCCAACCAACACCTCAAATTCTTAGCTCAAATCTCCGTTACTATTCCATATCTTGGCCCATGATTGCATGATATCTAAGGAAATCTAGTTGGGCTTCAACCAAAATGGACTAACTAGGCTAACTAAATGTGGACATGATCGTTTGGCATCAAGTACCACGTGTGGGTCCCAAGTTATTAGGTGGAAAGATCAATTTTCGCAGCTGGCGGAAACTGCACTGCACTGGGCGAAGTCGCTCGATCGAAAATAAAGTCGCTCGATTGACTTCGACCTATAGTCGCTCGATCGACCAGAAAGTCGCTCGATCGACTAACCTCAGTGATGCAATTCTCTACATGCATAACTATGTAGCTTAATTAAACTAAGAGCAATTCTTAAGTCTTATATTTATGCACATATTGATAACTTAAGTAGGTTGTCTTTCCCGGGTATTACAGTTCTTCCCCCTTCCCCTTGCTGCAAAGTCGCCCGTTTCAGCAATATTTTAGGAGGGCTAGGGAGCTCAGGGCAGGTCATTCTGTGTTATGGAATGATGGGTTTCTTTTTGACTCTTTGGAAGCCTCGAAACTGTCCGCAGAACCTGTTCTATTTAAGGATACGGGTGGAGAGTTTCATGCGAAAGAGAAGACAGAAACTCCAGCGAAAAAGGGTCTTTTTAGGAAGGGTTTTCTTAATCTTCCCCCGATTGTTTCTGTCCCCCCCGTTTTGCCGCGAGTGGTTAAGGACGTCGAGGTGGTTCAACCTTCCTCTCCTCCTTGTGGCTGCATCTCTTCTTGTTCCGTTGAGGGAAATTGATTCTCCCAATCTCGAAATTGGCCTGTCGGTTTTGATCACAACAGAGAGATTGTAGTTTGGGAGGAGGAAGATGATTATTGGGATGGATTGCCCTTGGATTGGGCATTGGAAGGGGCTTTTGGGGAGGAGGCCTTGGCAATTAGGGATGCCATGGAAGAAGATTTTCAGCAGGAGAAGATGATTGCGCTCCAAAAGTCTAAAGGAAAAAGGGAGCTACTAAATATGCATAGCTCCATCAATTATGGTGATGCTGAAGTGCTCTCTAGGAGTAGGAAAGGCAAGGCACATATGATGTAGGTTTGTGTGCTATGGTGGGTGGGTGGTGGGTTGTTTTGTTCTTAGTTGGGTGCTTTTGTAGTTTCTTTTGGGGATTTTCTTCGATTTTGGGGGTTCGGGTTTTATTGGTCCTATTGGCTTTTTGCGGGTTAACTTTGGTTGTTCTTGTGTATACTTCCTGTGTACTTAGGGGCGCCTTACGCTTTCATTAATAAAGTCTTCTTACTTATAAAAAAAAAAAAAATATAATAAGATGTGTGTGGTAGGCAAGAACAAGATCAAGGCAGTAACGTGCCTCCACCATTTTTGCCTAAACTGTTCATGCAAATTACAACGGTTCTGATACCATGCTAAAATTTAAGTATCCCAAGAGATTAAGTTGATAGAAAATAGCGAATTTAATTATTTAATGAATATTCTGACATTATTATGGTCGCTTATTTAAGAGAGTTAAATTAGTTATTCATAGAAGTGTTGAGAGATGAAATTCTATGTGGCAAAATTGTCTTTATTTTTCCCCTTTCTTTGTAAACACCGATCTCCACCAAGAAAAATGAGAATAAAGAAAATCTTTGTCTACGAATTGGCTTTGCTATCTTATCACTTATCAATGTTATTATTGCATATGCTAGAAGTTTACAAACCCATTGAACTACAATGGGCTCATCATCAATGTCATTACTGCTTCATGTAATACACATCAATATCATTGCTGTCATCACTTGACTTGTTAGCTTGCTTCATGTGATACACATATCAATATCATTAGGGACACAATTTTTTCACAGGGTGGCCAACTCACATTGCAAATTCAATCATGTTGACTCTTTGAATATAAATGGTGCAACGTCCAAGAATCCTGTGGAGATCCAGGAGCATATATTCTAGTATTACAACAAACTGTATTTTGAGCAATGTTCTTGGAGGCCAAGGGTGGATGGTCTATTTTTCCTATCCATTGATGCGGATGAAAGTATTTGGTTAGAAAGACAGTTTGAGGAGAAGGAGGTGTGGGATGTGGTTAGGGATTTGAATGGAGATAAGGCTCCGAGACTAGTGGCTTCACAATGGCTTTCTTTCAGAAGTGTTGGGAAATTGTAAAAAATGATCTTATGGCTATTTTTGCAGAATTTCATAATCGAGATCAGTTTGAAAAGAGTCTAGATGCTAGTTTTGTTTCTCTAATTCCAAAGAAGACTTGTGCTATGGATTGTGCTATGGATGTGAAAGATTTTCGCCCTATTAGTTTGGTGGGGGGGGGGGGATGTATAAGATTATTTCCAAAGTTCTAGCGAACAGGTTTAAGTCAGTAATGGGAAAGATTATCTCAAACACACAGAATGCATTTATTGGCGGTCAACAAATTTTGGATTCAGCGCTTATTGCAATGAATGCTTGGATAGTCAAATTCGATCGGGGGAATCTGGGCTATTGTGTAAGCTGGATTTGGAAAAAGGCATATGATCATGTAAATTGGGACTTCTTGCTCTATTTGCTGCATCGGTGTGGTTTTGGGGAGCAATGGAGGGCTTGGATACGATTTTGTATTTCTGTGGTGAGATTTTCTACTCTTGTGAATGGAATCCCGTTAGGTTTTTTTAATAGCACTTGTGGGTTGCGACTAGGGGATCCCCTTTCACCTTTATTGTTTGTGGTGGTTATGGAGGCTTTGAGCCGGATGCTGATTGCTGTAATGGATTAGGGTCATTTGACAGAGTTTTTAGTGGGACATAGGGATTCTGAAACTTTAGTTGTGAATCATTTACTGTTTGTCGATGACACGTTGATTTTTTGTGGTGCGCAAGAAGAACAAATTCGGCATCTGTGGTGTATCTTCTTATGTTTTGAGGCAGCTTCAGGATTGAGGATTAATTTAGGAAAATTAGATATTGAGGATTATCTTCTTATGTTGCGGTGTATCTAGTGAAGAGGTAGAGGATGTCGAAGGGTTAGCTCACTCCTTGGATGTTGGGCCGCATCTTTGCCTATGAAGTACTTGGGTTTGCCATTGGGTGTTTCTTATAAAGCTGTGTCTATTTGGAATGGTGTCATTGAGAAAATGGAACGAAGGTATGCTGGATGGAAGCAGTTTCGGGTTTGCTAGTCAATTTAGGCAAATTTGAAATTGTTCCTATCAGAGAAGTGGAAGATGTCAGTTGCTTCATTGCCAATGAAATATTTGGGTTTGTCGTTGGGTGCTTCATATAAGGCCACTGCTATTTGGAATAGAGTTATTGAGAAAATGGAATGTCGGTTGCCTGCTTGGAAGAAACTTTATTTATCGAAGGGTGGCCGGTTGACTCTGCTTAAAAGTACTATTTCCAACCTACCTACGTATTGTTGTGCAAATATCTACCTAAATAAATAGGCAAATACTTGTACGTTTTATTCGCAAGTGCACAAGATCAAAACAATTGTATAGTAGGCAAATACGAGATCATTCTCACGAGGATTGGTATAAATTGTATTTAAAGAGAAATTCCTAAAAGAGATATGTTGAATAAGACGGGATAAAATATTAAATTAAAAATAAGAAGAAAAGGTAGGGCTTCGATATCCACCGCTAGTCATACTCAAATAAGATTCGCACTGTGCATAATACTACAATCATAACATGATGCTTAATTTTTTTTTTGGATAAGTAAGCAAAATTTTATTAAAGAAAAAAGCGTAAGGCACCCCTAAGGACACAAAAAGTATACACAGGAGCAATCACAGTTAACCCACAAGGGCCACAACCGAACAAAACCCATAAAACCTACACCCTAGCACCTGAAAGATACACCCAAAAACAACCCGCAATGGAACCCAAACAAAAACGCAAGGAAAAAAAACCAAGGGCCCGCAATACAACCCACAAAACCCACCAAAGCTCAGAACCCTACATCATGTGAGCCTTGCCTTTCCTATGCCTAGAAGAAGCTTCAACATCGCCATAATTGATGGAGCTTTGCAAATTCAGGAGTTCCCTCCTGCCTTTGGACTTCTGGCGCGCTATTATCTTGTCTCGCAGAAAATCTTCTTCAGGAGCTCCCTCATGCTTAATGTTTACCAGCTACAAGGGAATTGTATCTTCTCCTAAAGTTATTGATTTTCCTAAGCAACGAGTTAGGCATGGTATCTACTCTAACTCTTTACTTTCTTGAAGGATTTAGCATGGTATCTACTAAGTTGTTCTTCAAGGAAGTGTAAATCTGTGGAAATCGGTAAACACACTTAGATTGGAATATGGTATCTATTCAAGTTGTCTTTATGTTGATTAATCCAAGAACCTGTGTCGGGGTTCTTTCGTTACTCTATTATACCCAGGACTCGATCATCCAAATTGACATAAATAGCAAATCCATACCATATGCATATGATGGCTAAACATAAACATGTGAGGAATTCAAGAAACTAGAACTAATCAAGTTAAGCATCAATTTATAGATTGTAGCAAAGCAAATTGAAAAACTTAAAGAGACATGATTAGGGCTTCAATCGAGCCCTAACTAAAGTATTAGTTGCAACTAATATCGAATAAAATTATATACATACAGAAAATAAATAAAGAAAGAAAGAAAAACCAAAATTCTTCTTGAAGTAGCCTCCAATTCTTCTTCCCAAGCTTGTGTGTCTTCTCTTCAAAGGTTAGAGGCCTAGGAATCCTAGAAAAATTGTAAATAGGTCTCCTAGTCCAAATAAAATAAGTACAAGTCTTTTCCTTTTCTGAAATTCCAATTCAAAATTTCAAACTATAACAAAATTAAGAGCTTAACATATGTAAATTAAGGGGCTTGAATGTGTAACATTCAGCACTTATCACGTATTAACTTGTCATTGTTCCCTAGTCTAGTGGGCATGGCTAATAGACTCGAGAGACTTCATGGGATTTTTTTTATGGGGTGACATTTGGGATGAGGTTAAATTCCATTTAGTGAATTGGAGGAGGATTTGCACTCCGATAAAATTAGGTGGATTAGGAGTTCGAAATTTGATTCAGTTTAATCGAGCCTTATTGGGCAAGTAGTTGGGGTGGTATGCTATAGAGAAAGAGGCCTTATGGAGATTGGTGATCGAAGCTAAATATGAGAGTATGGGGGGTGGGATAAATTTTGAAACATACTAGAAGGGGTTGACATAAGTTTTTCAATTTTGTCTGTTTTGAAGTGGGGGTTGGGTCAAAAGTAAGCTTCTAGCATGATCATTGGTGTAGGGATAGACCATTGAAGCTCTTTTATCTAGCTTTGTTTAATATTGCTCGGTGCAAAGACACATGGGTGGCGGATAATATGTTCTTTCAAGAAGGAATCATCCAGGGTAATGTAATTTTTACACAGCATGTCCAGGATTGGGAGATGGAGCTGGTACTCTCTTTCTTGGAGTGACTGTATTCTTTCCATTTGCGACATGGACATGAGTATAGATTAGGCTGGAGCCCTTCTAAGAGGGATAAGTTTGAAGTGAAGTCGTTCTATAAAGTGTTAACTATCCAGGATGGTCCTTCATTTTTATGGAAGAGTATCTGGCGAGTAAAGGCTCCGTTGAGGGTGGATTTTTGTGTAGACAACAGCTTTAGAAAAAATTTTGACACATGATAATTTGCGAAAGAGGAATGTTATGGTGGTTGAGTGGTGTTGTATGTGTAAGAAGAGCGGGGAGTCCATTGATCACCTATTGCTTCACTGTGACGTCGCCAGAGAACTATGGAGCTATATTCTTTGTTTGGAGTAGAGTGGGCTATGCCGAGATGAGTCATTGATTTGTTGTACAGCTGGGGCGGTTTAGTTGGGTGTGGTATCGTTATGGAAGTCTAGAGGTTGGCTCTATTGTATTTAATGTGCTGTTTTGACGTGAGAGGAATGCTCAGCACTTTGAAGGCGTAGAGACATTGGTGTTAGAATTGAGGAAGCTTCTGTTTAACACGTTACATCTTTGGATAGCGGCACATCATAGCTTGATTGCTTCTACTTTTGCAGATTTTTTGAAATTATGTTCTCTTTTTTTCTCTTAGGGGTTCTTTTGTATACTTCCTCTGTATTAGGGTTGCGCTCCTCTGCTCTTTATTAATTTAGTTATCATTTTTTTTTTAATTTACTCTATTGAATTTTGCCCATTTGACAATCAAGTGTTTTCTTTAAGTTTCCATCTTTTTTTAATAGGAGTTCTGCCTCGTGTACAATTTTATATGTATGACTCACTAACAGGCTTCTATGTGTCCTTTCGAATATAGTTCATTTGAACTTTCTATTGTACCTTAAAAAAAAAAAAGCAAAGAGAAAATTACAAAAAAAAAGGGCAAAGTGGTGGAGGTGCTGCCCTCAGTCTTTTTCTTTTTTAGTAGTCTTTCTCTTAGGTTATAATATATATTTCAGATGTATTCGATCCGAGAGGATACATGGAAGCTTATCAGTGGGCTTGATGTGTAAAATTGCACGTGACAGTACTACATAGCAAGTATAGGAAGGATTGTGCATGCGGAAGAGATTAATTGGAAGCAGTAAACTTGGGCTATACAGATAGAAAGAAGGCGATTGTTGTAGCTTTATAGTTAATCACCTTTTTGTAGCTTTTTCTCCTAGTAGTCATGGGAATTATCAACAGTTCCTTTTTTCATAGTGTTTTTTCGTCATAGTTGTCACCTAGTGTGCCAAATGGTGAATCAGTTTCCTATTTTATTTATTTATTTTTTTGTATCATAAGATTCTCATTTTATGAGATATATCATTATATATGGACATGTGTTGTGTGTGGGTGGGTGGATGGCTGTGTGTGTGTGTGTGTGTTTTAAAACAAAGGAAGAGTGGCCAACAGACATGTAACACGTCTATGTTTTGACAATGAACAGTCCTTGTACTGAATTATTTCATCAATACAATTTTAACAAGATATATCACTTGCACTATGAAAACACTATAGAATATTTATACATATCTTCTCCTCATTAATTATTAAAGGAAAATGCATTCAAAAGCTGTAATATATTCTTTAGGGAACTTTCAGATTGTAACTCATGGTGGGATTTTCTTGTAAACTTGCCATGTGCTTGATAGTTTCATTTTGGCAATTGTAAGTTATAGTACTTACAAAAAAACTTTAGCCTTGAAGGGATTGAGGGAACCATTCGAAAAGTAGGTTTCCCTCCAATTTTTTTTTAACCCCTTTCGATATGTTTCTTTATCTTGAAAGGTAAAGAAAGATGCATCTCAAATTATCTTGAAAGGTAAAGAAAGATGCATCTCAAGGCTCTCACGTCATCTCCAAATAAACTGAGTCAACTAGATTCAGCAATCATATAGTATTTTATGATATGTCATTATATAGCTCATTGCAAGATACTGGAAGTTTATCTGTATAAACATGCACAACCAAGATAGTTGGTAAGTTTATATATCCTGTTGATATCAGTTCATCACATCTCTCTAATTATTGAACTTATCATTATTGTTATTTATTTTACCTGTCACTTCATACTTCATTATACTTTAGGTATTTGATCGGCAGACAAAGAGGCTTGTGGAAGAATTAATTGATGGAAAGATAGTTTTGTCAATGAGAGCTATTTACCAGTCAAAAATTGGGCTTGGCCTAATGGACAAAGGTATTGTGTGAAATCTTAACATATCGTATCTGTTCTTGATAAGTAAAAGCAAATTCATTAAAAAGTACAAAGGCGCAACCCAAGTACGCATAAAGTATACAAGAGATAGAAAAAGAAAAAAGCTTAAGAAAAAATGAAAACTAGAAATATTAAAGTCAAAGGCAGATGTTCGGTGGTAAAGTGTCTTGAAGAAAAAAACCTTTAATTCTAGCACCATTCTCTCATTGTCTTCAAAACTCTTGTCATTTCTTTCCATTCAAAGACACCAAATTAGGCAGGATAGGACTATCCTCCACAAGGTAGAATTTTGAATACTATCCAAATGCCTTTCTAGCAAGCGAAAAGGTCAACCACTCTTTTGGGCATAACCCAAACTAACCCTACACAACTGAGAATTGTATTCCATAGAGCACTGGCAATCTCACAATGGAGTAAAAGTTGAACCACTGTCTCTTCACTCTTGCACATGCAACATCAATCAACCACTATGACATGCCGCTTCCTTAGATTATTCATGGTGAGGATCTTCCCTAACCATAGAATGTCACTCTCGTAGGGAACCTTATTCCGCTAAATACTCCTCTAAGGGAAATGAGTGCAATACTGAAAGAAGTCTAGAAAAGCTACATTTTTATTTTTAATAAATAATGACATATCATTAAAAAAGCGCAGAATGGTGCAACCCTAGTACATAAGAAGTATATAAGAGATCCCTTAAATTGAGGAAATAGAAGTGCATAAAATTAAAAACTTTGCAAAAGTAATGCAACTCGGGCTATGATGAGCCGATATCTATAAATATAACGTGTTAACCACATTTCTTCACAACTCGAACACCGATGTTTTTACATCTTCAAAATGCCAAGCATTCCTCTCATGCCAAAGACCCCACATTAAGCACAAAGGAACCTCCCTCTAGATCGTCTTAGCTTGACCACAACCCAGCGAATCGCCTCAGCTATTCGACAAATCCAGCATCCATCTCGGCGTAACCCTCTCCACCCAAAAGAAAGTAAGAAAGTAGCTCCATAAATCTCTTGCAATATCGCAATGTAGTAGTAGGTGTTCAACAAATTTTCCACTCTTCTTGCACATACAACACCACTCAACCATCAAAACATTTCGCCTACACAAATTGTCATGTGTCAAAAATTTTCCAAAGGCTGCTATCTATACAAAACACGACACCCTCGTTGAAGCCTTTACACGCCAGATACACTTCCAAGGAAATGAAGAATCCTCTTTCGTGGTTAACACCTTATAGAATGACTGCACTTCAAATTGCCCCCTCTTGAAAGGGCTCCAAACTAACCCGTCCTCCGCTCCATGTCGAATCGGAAGAGAATATAGCCGCTCATACAAAGAAAGTACCACCACTTCCTAATCTGTGCAACTCCATCTTGAATAGAAAAGTTATCTACAACCCCCATGCTTATTTATAACGAGCAATACTGAACAAAATTAGATAACATAGCTTCAACGGACTATCCCCGCACCATACGTCATGCCAAAACCGTACGCTAGACCTAACCCCCACCTGAAAGCGCACAATTTGGAAAAATTATCCCACCCCCTTCTAATATATTTCGTTACACTCACACCATAAGTCCTCACTACCTCTGTTGAATATCCACACCTCATACTCATATAATTAACTTCAATCACCGATCCTCATAAGGCCTCCTGCTCTAAAGCATACCTCCACAACCATTTTTCCAACAGAGCTCGATTAAACTGAATCATATTTCGAACACCCTACCCACTTGACTTTATGGGAGTACAAATCTTGTGCCAATTTACTAGATGAAATTTTACCTCATCCCCAATGCCACCCCATAAGAAGTCCCGTTGAAGTCTCTCAAGTCTATGAACATCATTTGAACATCACCCACTCGACGAGTTGCCATATTTAAAATCCACTACCACTTCCCACAGGGCAACTCTCTCAAGAACATAGTGCCAAAGCCACTTCCCCAATACAACTCAATTGATAGAAGTAAATTTTGGACCTCCAACCCTCCTTCAAAGATCAAAGAACAAACGTTAGACCAGCTAACTAAGTATAATTTGAACTCTTTAACGAATCCTTCTCATAAGAAATCTCGTTGTAAATTTTCTATGCGTGTGGAAACACCAGCAGGAGGGGGGAAAAGAGACATGAAATAAGTAGGCAAATTGGATAATGTGCTCTTGATGAAAGGTATCCTCCCACCCTTAGACAAGTACATCCTTTTTCATCTGCTAAACAACGCTCAATCTTCTCAATAATGCCATCCCAGAAAGATATGGCCTTAAAAGAATCTCCTACTGGAAGTCCAAGATACTTCAAAGTCAAAGAAGAAACCCTGCAACCCATGATAGTAGCTAGACCATCAACATTATTGGCATTACTAACCAGGACCAATTTAGATGTAGCCATGTTAATTCTCAAATTAGATACAGCTTCAAAGCATAAAAACAAGCCACCTAAGTAGCAAAGATGATCTGAATTTGCCTTGTAGAAAATCAAATTGTTGTTTGCAAACAAAATGTAGGAGATGTTGAGCGCACCAAGATTCCTAGACTCCACAGAAAAACCAAATAGTAAGCCCCCATTCACTGTAGTCGAGATCATTTTACTTAAAGCCTTTATGACGACGACAAACAACAAAGGGGACAAAGGATCTCCTTGTCTTAGAGACCATGAGAGCTACTAAAAAATCCTGTCGAGGAGCCATTCACCAAAACATAAAAGCACATTGAAGAAATACAATGCGCTAGAAATTTACATCTCCCCAAAAATGGTCCTCCTCATCAAATATAACAGGAAGTGCCAACTGACATGATCATAAGCTTTCTCAATATCTAATTTGGAAAGCAACTTGGCTCCCCAAATCTGATCCCACTATATAGGCATTCATTAGCTATAAGAACTGAATCTAGGATTTGCTTATCCCTGATGAATGCATTTTGGGGCTTGGAGATAGTCATCTCCACAATCATTTTCAACCTATTAGCTCAAACCTTGGCAACGAGTTCAAAAATGTAATGCCCCTACTTTTATATAAGTCATATAGTGGAATAACTCATATTACACGTAGCGCTACTGCTTTTCTCTATGCTCGTAGCGGAAGAGTTCAAGTATAAAAGTTTCCTTCTCCATCTCTTCATGCTGTTTATCTCTTATCTCTTTATCACTAGAGTCTGTATAGGATGAGTGTCCGTAGACTTGCGTATAGGGTGTGAGTCTATAAGTGATAAGTCACGTGCGTTAATACCCTCCCTCAAGGTCAACGGGGGAGAATGAATGTTGAGCTTGAAACATAACCTTTGAAACCGAGTGGAGACAATTTAGATAGAACATCCGCTAATTGGTCCGAGCTTGGAATGAAGAGAATTTCCAATGATTAATCAGCAACACTATCTCTTACGAAGTGGAAGCCGATTTCCACATGTATTGTGCATGTATGAAATACTAGATTTACTAACATGTACGTAGTCCCAATGTTGTCACACCATAGTTTAGGTGGAGAAGAGAGAAAGATACTGAGTTCATGAAGAGGGGCTTGAATCCAAAGGAGTTCAGCAGTGGTGTTGGCAACTGATTTATATTCTGCTTCCGTAGAGGAGCGTGAGACAGTGGGTTGCTTTCTAGAGCTCCATGAGATCAAGTTCGAGCCAAGGAAGACACAATAGGCTCCTCTGGAGCGTCTATCATCTGGGCAGCCTGCCCAATCTGCATCCGAGTAGGCTTGTATGCTGTTAGATTGTGTTTGATGATGAAGAAGTCCGTGAGATACTGTGTGTTTTAGGTATCGGAGAATCATTTTTACAACTTGCCAGTGTAGTTTAGTTGGTCTATGCATGAGCTGGCACACGGTTAAAAGCAAAACCCAAATTTGGACGTGTTAGTTATAGGTATTGTAGGGAGCCAACAGTGCTGTGATATAAAGTATCTTTCATTGGATCACTAGTTAAGGCTGACAGAACAGAGGAGGCTGCCATGGGGGATGTGATAGGTTTGGCCTCTAGCATGTTGATTTTCTTCAATAAGTCCAAAATATACCTGCGTTGGGAGAGAAGACCCGACTTGACTGAGAGAACTTCAACCCCATGAAAATAGTGAAAGTCACCCAAATCTTTAATAGCAAAGTCAACACTGAGGAGTTGAAGTAGTTCAGTAATTGTAGTAGGGACAGAGGCTGTGATAATTATGTCATCGACATAGATGAAGAGATACATGGTGACAGATTTCTTGTTGTAAAGAAACAGTGATGAATCTGCCTTGGAGCCCGTGAAGCCAAGTTGAAGTAGTTTTTCTATAAGTCTAGAAAACCAGGTGCCGGGGGCCTGTTTTAAACCATGAAGAGCTTTGTGGAGCTTGCAGTCATGATGTGGATAGCTTGGGCGGATGAATCCGGGTGGTTGGACTATGTATACATCTTCAGAGAAGAAGCCATGAAGGAATGCATTCTGAATATCTATTTGTTTAAGGGACCAACTTGTAGAGTAAACATTAGATAATACAGTTCTTACGGTTGTAGGTTTAACAACCGGAATCACCATAGTCAAGTCCAGCTTCTTGGTGAAAGCCCTTAGCGACTAGCCGTGCCTTGTGGCGTTCAACAGATCTGTCGGCATTTCTTTTGAGTTTGAAAACCCATTTGCAGCTCACTACATTCTTGACTGTCATTGGAGGAACAAGCGACCAAGTATGGTTTTGAAGCAAGGCGTTGAAATCCACTTGCATTGCATTATGCCACTCAGTGATGGTGATTGCATTCGAGAAGCATGTAGGCTCCACAAGAGCTGATGTAGATTCGGACTGGAGTGCGCGAGGCACATGATATCTTATTGTGCCATCTGTAAGTTTCCTTTGTTGTACAATATTATTCTCGGCCCTTGTGCTCATAGGATGAATGCGAGAAGAAGGTGTTACGTCAATACTGGAATAAGAATGAGTCACACTTGGTTCTGCAGAAGATTAATGTGACGAAGTAGATGATAGAATGATATTAGATGTTGCAGGAGGGGGTGTAGGACTAGTAGGAGAATGTGGTGGAATATGGAGAGGTGGAATAAAGGGAGCAGGTTGAGCAGCATAGGACTCAATGTGTGATGATGAAGCAGCGAAGGGAAATGTAGTTTCATGGAACACCACATCCCTTGAGATATACATGCGGCCAGATTCGGTGTGATAGTATTTATAACCTTTGTGGTTTGGACTGTAGCCGAGGAAGACACATTCTTTGGAACGGAGAGAGAATTTATGAGAGTTATATGGGCGAAGGTTAGGGAAGCATGCACACCCAAAGATCTTGAGGAAAGTGTAGTCAAGAGTGCGTTTAAAGAGTGTTTGAAATGGAGATCGGTTTTTCAGCAATGGAGTGGGCAACCTTTTGATTAGGTAGCAAGAAGTGAGGCACGCCCCATCCCAAAAGGTTTTGGGAAGATGACTTTTAGCTAGAAGAGTCAAAGTGGTGTCAATAAGGTGACGGTGTTTTCTTTTAGCGCATCCTTGTTGATGCGTGTGAGGACATGAAATGCGAAGGATGATGCCAATAGATTGAAAATAGGTATGGTGGTTGCGATATTCGGCACCCCAATTTGTTTGAACACTTTTAATCTTTGAGTTTAGTAAGTGTTCTACCATACCTTGAAATTTGAGAAATATGGGCATAACATTAGATTTAGATTGGATGGGAAGAACTCATGTAAAACGACTGAAAGCGTCTACGAATGACACATAATAACGATTTCTATTGATAGAAAGAGTTGGAGACAGACCCATACATATGAATAAATTAAATCTAAAGGGTGACATATGCTGGAATTAGAAGTTGAAAATGACAAATGATGTCCTTTGGCCTGAGGGCAGGTAGTGCAAGGAGTGGATGTCTTGTTAGGGGTGACTGGAAGATTAAACTGAGATAGGACTCTGTGGACTGTGCGAAGAGTAGGATGACATGAAAGCATGGCATTCAAATAATGCAGATAAGTTCCCGCAGCTGGCGATTATGATGGTGACAGAAGCTTTGTGGTGGCAGTAGAGATCAAATGATTTTGGCAAAACTGGATACTGAATGTACAACCAGCACTCCATAAATGCTACAAATACTAAAAACTCATATCTATGCTGTTCTTACTCAAGAATATTAAGAAAGAGTTCAACATCGGAGGGCTCAAATCCCAAACCCAATCTTCTACACCCAATTCATTGACCCACCCAGCATTATGAAGTTCATGATCACAGAATTTATAGAACTTTACTAGTGCTATAACCACACATGTTACAGACAATGGTGAAGTAGAGCACATTAGAGCAAATGAATGTTTACATCATTAAATGTTGATAATTTGTACAAATTAGCATCTAGTCATTGTATTATATAAGTTCTGCCATATAATAACGGCTACCAAACCATCCTTATGCTTGGATTGGAATTAGCCTCAATAAAAACTAAGAACTGGGTCAGCATTTTTTTGCTGGGTTGTCAACTTTTTTTTAAATACTTTGGTCTTGTGTAAGATTTTGCAGTTTTTATATTTCTTCGATGTGCCATTTGGTTGCAGGGGCAAAGGAACTCTTACAGAACATCTCCGAAAAGCACGGGAGGCGAATGAATTCAGCTGAGTCTGCTCAAGACATACTGAAGTTTGTTGAATTTTTTAAGGCATGATAACATATATTACTCAGTGAAATTATATGATTCTTTGTTTGAAATATTATGGTTATTTGGTTTTGACTAAGATGAAGTTAAAAAATGATTAAGCTACACTTAATTCATAAAACGTCTTTAGTAAAGGGTAGGGCTTCTCTATCGGTGCTTAAGCTTCTAAAAAGCAGAAGTTACCTTGAGACTGTTTCGTAACCTAGGGCTGCTTCTGATTTTTTTGGTTTTAATGAAATGGCTTGGGCTTTTTAGGCGGCTTTTTGAAACAGGTGGAGGTTCTCAAAAGTGCTGCAGCTTTTGAAAAGCTCTGGTGTTCCTAAATTGGCCCAAAATAAAGAAAGAAAAAGTCTGTTTTTAGCCTGGGTCAGAATGTATGTCTTAAACCCTTTTACTGTTCTCTTACACAATATATCCCTGATCTCCTTTAAAAGAGATTGTATTCTGGCATTCGAGATGTGTTCGCTACATGTCCAGGATGAGTCTTATGCAATTATGGATCTCCAGATTTAAAAATTTCATTTATTGTTTAAGACTTGTTAAATATGTACATATCTCTATGTATGGTGGTATTTGAGAGGTATTCTTGTCCAACTCAATACATCTCCTTTGTTGAAGTATTGCTGGCACTTATTCTTCGTGTCTTGTGTAATTGTCTCTGTATAAATTATCGAAACATATCCTTGTATATTTGTGTGTGCTTAGGTATTGACCTTTCACTTTTGGTCCACCCTTTTTAAATATTATCTTCGTTGATATCAGATTACATGTAATTAAGTCAGTAGACCCTAAGACCCTGTTGTCACTAATGTTTGACTTCTAGAGACTATAGTATTGGTACTTGTTTTCATTTGATACCAAGTTTATATTAACTAGCCTATAACCTGTGACATGCGTTGGTGTTTACAAATTATGTATCCACACAAAAGCACATATATGTAAATAATAAGAGATAATTTACAAATTAGATAAGAAAAAATTGAGTTATTTGATCAAAATGCTACCTATAATTTATCAAGTTTATAAGCATGGTGTTTTTGTACCTAAAAATAGAAAACTGACATCTGTCTGAATTCCAATTTAAGCAAAAAAGAATAATAGGAGTGCATTTTAAAACATCCTTGAACCATATCAATATGTAAATTTGTTTCCGAAACTTTGAACAATGTCTTGTGTTAGTAGCTTGCTGTTGTTTGTAAAGCAATTTCAGTGGGCTGTCATCATTATCTGATAATTGGAGTTTCCTGTAATAAATGTTCTCAGATCTCACTAACTCTTAGTGCGCCATCATTCTTTTTATTAACCAATGAAAGAAGACCAAAAATCAAGTAAATTTTGTTGGAGATGGAAACAATCTATACGATTTGGTCCTCCTTGATTTATGCCTATTATTATTCTGATTTTATTCTGAATTGATCTTATTGTAATATGTCATTATTTCTTTCCATATTAGATCGTAGGTCTCTTCTATTTAACCTATGTAACCGTATGAAAGGACATGAAGGAATAAGAATTTTTCTCTTTCTCTACTTTTCTACATGTTATCAGAGATGGTTTAGATCCTTTGCAAAACCCTAATTTGGTTTTTCTCTTCTTCTTTTTTCGGTGGCAGCACCGCCCGTGTGGGCTTCCAAAAGGATCCCACATAGGCAGTGCCTTGATAAAGCTCTACAAGAGCAATTCATCGTGATCTCCAGTGTGAAGAAAAAAAAAATCGAATCTTTACTCATCGATTCATCCGGCAGTTTTTTGAGTTCTTCGGCAACGTCTCTTGCGTTGTTAGGTAAACGGCGGTCCTTCCGGAGGTTTCTGTGGTGGTTGGTGACGTCGACGGTGGCCAGAGAGCGTTTCCGTGTATTAACACAACTCACGCACAAGACTCACAGTCCAAATGTGAGTCTTGTGCGTTGCATTCTATTAGGAAGACAAGTGGTAGGACTACATCTACTATCCGAAGTTCTAGTGCTGATATGATAAGATAGAGTTCTGTGATAAGATAGAGTCCTTCTAGTGTTCTACTTCTATGTTCACAGTGAGAGTCCCAAGGTAAAGAGAGTCCTTGTAATCAGTGTTAGTGTTTGATTCAAAGTCTTTTGTAATCAGTCTATATATATTAATGAACGCTCATGTTAATGAGTATGGTTGAAAACCCAATAATTCTAAAGTTCTATTATGGTATTAGAGCCTTTTTATAGACAAACGTCTTGATTCATGGCTGATTCTGATTCTGATTCTCCTTCTTCCGTCACCTCTGTGGCTTCTACAACCACTCAACCCCAAACACAAACCTCCCAGCAAGTTGTCTTTACCGTCCCAAACATGAACCCCAATCTCCATATCAAGCTTTCTAAAGGAAACTTCATGGCGTGGAAGACACAAGTTCTCACTTATATCAAGGGACAAGATTCTTAAGGATTCCTTGATGGCTCCAATCCAACCCTGGCTCAGAGAATACCGAATCCTAGTACCGACGCTGGAGCTGCTGCAGCTATTGTCAACCCAGACTATCTCGTGTGGTGTTAAAGGGACCAACTGATTCTCACCATCCTTATCTCCACTCTTACTGAACCGTATGTAGTGCATGCCGTCGGTTGTGCTACATCCTTGGCCTTCTGGAAAACTCTGCTCACTATGTTTGCTTCTCAGGTTAGAGCCCGAGTCATGCAGGTTTATTTCCAACTTGCCACCGTCAAGAAGGGAAATAACTCAATTACAAAGTATTTCCAGACTATCGCGACCCTCAGTGATACCCTGGCTGCTGCTAGCCTCTCAACGACTTTGAGAGTGTCTCGTTTCTTCTCAAGGGCCTTGGATCCGAATATGGCCCTTTTGTTACCTCGGTTATTGCTCGGGTTGATCCCCTCTCCATTGATTAGTTATACGGCCATCTCCTTGCTCATGAGATGTGCCTGGAGCAGCAAATTCCAACTCTTGACATTCAACAACCAGTGGCAAATTTATCCTCTCGGGCTCCCATGGCTACGGGCAGAGGATCTCGTGGTCGTGGTAGCCGACCATATAACCGTGGTGGCCGTGGTTCATTCAACAACAATCGTGGACGAGGCTCTTATTGTTCTCAGGACACTGCATCCTCTTCCCGCCCAACATGCCAGATTTGTGGCAAGCTTGGACACACAGCTCTTCGTTGTTATCAGAGCAGGAGTCTTCTTCCTTCTCTGATTCTCCACAGCCTTCACCTCAGACTTATTACTCTTCCTCGGTGCTGCCTGCTGAGGATACATGGTACCCTGATACAGGGGCCATTCATCATATTACTAACAAGCTCCAGAACCTCAATCTATCACATGAGGAATACACTGGACAGGATCAAATCCGTGTAGGAGATGGAACAAGTTTGCCAATTTCTCATACTGGCTTTGCATCTTTATCATTATCTTGTCGGTCTTTTATTCTTAAACAGCTTCTTTGTGTCCCTCTAATCTGCAAAAACCTTCTCTCGGTTAGACAATTTGCTGCTGATAATTCCGCCTTTTTTGAATTTCACTCGTTTCATTTTGTGATCAAGGACTCTCAAACAGGGACCATCCTCCATCAAAGCCTCATTAAGGATGGGTTGTATCAACTCACTCCTTCATCCAGTTCTCCACCAATCAAACAAGCCCTCTTACGTGAACGCACTTCCACTGCTCACTAGCACAAGTGTCTAGGACATCCTGCCTTTCGCACTGTCCATCGTGTCCTATCTCAATTTCAGCTTTCAGTTCTTCCCAATAAGGCAGCCTCCCCTTGTACTGCTTGTCCCCAAGCCAAGGGTCATCAACTGGCGTTTGCTGTTTCCAATTCCCGCATTTGTAAACCTTTAGATTTAATTTACTCAGATGTATGGGGACCTTCCCCAACTCTTTCGTTTAATGGCAATCGTTATTATGTGTCTTTTATTGATGCCTTTAGTCGTTATACTTGGGTGTTTGCTATTCAGTCAAAATCCGATGTTATGCCAACTTTTCTTCAATTCCAAGTCATGATTGAACGCTTACTAAACTCCAAAATTAGAAGTGTTCAATCTGATTGGGGTGGCAAATATCGAAATCTACATACCTATTTTCAATCTATAGGTATTTCTCATCGCATCTCGTGTCCTCATACACATCAACAACAAGGATGTGTTGAGAGGAAGCATCGTCACTTAATTGACACCACTTTGGCTCTCTTGGCCGACAGTCATCTCCCTCAAAAGTATTGGGATGAAGCATGTTTAACTTCATGCTATCTAATCAATCGGCTCCCCACCCCCTTATTGCAAAACAAATCTCCTTTTGAGAAACTTTTTTATCGTTCTCCTTATTATAAGTTTCTTAAAGTTTTTGGTTGTGCATGTTTTCCTAACCTACGTCCATATAATTCCCACAAATTCTCTCCTCGTTCGAAAGAATGTGTTTTTCTAGGCTATAGTTCCCATCACAAAGGCTATAAATGCCTTCACATTGAATCTGGAAGAATGTATATCTCACGAGATGCAGTATTTCATGAGAATAGATTCCCATTTGCTGCTGTTACTTCATCCCCCGAGTCTCTGTCACCAACCCCAACTTCAGTTCTTCCTCCTATAATTTTTCCATCATCTGTCTCAACTTGGCCTTCACATCCTATAACAGTTTCTCCTTCCATGTCATCTTCTAGTCAATCTTCCCCTTCTTCTGCAGACCAACGCATGCCTAGTTCCCTCTCTGGCCCGGATGACCTTCCTGTCCGGACTCATCCAATGTGTACAAGATCCATGAATAATATTATTCAGCAAAGGCAGCTTACAGACGGCACCATCAGGTATCCTATTCCTCGGGTATTATTAGCAGAAACTCAATTTGCAGGTGTAGAGCCGACCTGCTACTCCAAAGCTGTTACTGTTCCTGAATGGAGGAATGCTATGCAAGTGGAATTTAACGCTTTGCTTCAAAACAAGACTTGGGTTTTAGTTCCTCTGCAGTCTTCTCATAATGTTGTCGGCTGTAAGTGGGTGTTTAAACTCAAACGGAGAGCAGATGGTTCAGTTGAGCGCCACAAAGCCAGATTTGTTGCCAAAGGTTTTCATCAACAAGCTGGCCTTGATTATGGCGAGACATATAGTCCGGTTGTTAAGCCTACAACAATCCGGACTGTTCTTTCTATAGCTCATTCAGCAGGTTGGTCTCTCAAACAGATTGACATCCAGAATGCATTTCTTCACGGTTTTCTGTCTGAAGATGTTTATATGGTGCAACCTCCCGGATTCATCAACCCCAACTGTCCTCAGCATGTTTCTAAACTGCAGAAAGTACTTTATGGTTTAAAACAGGTTCCCCGAGCCTGGTTTTCTCGACTGAGCACCAAACTATTGCAGCTCGGCTTTGTGGGTTCTAAGGCCGATTCCTCTCTCTTCATTTATCAGAAGAAGAATGTTACTATGTATCTTCTTATTTACGTGGACGACATCATCATTACAGCTTCCATTCCTGCTGCCATTACCGAGTTACTTCGGATTCTAAGTACCGACTTTGCAGTGAAAGAGCTGAGTGATCTTCATTATTTTCTTGGAGTTGAAGTCCTTAAGGTTAAATCTGGCCTTCTACTCTCTCAACGCTGGTACATCTTGGATCTTTTGAAGAAAACCAATATGATTGAGGCCAAACCAGTTACATCTCCCATGGCTTCCTTCTCCACTCTTTCAGCCTTCACTGGTGACCCTATGGAAGACCCTTCCCTTTATCGAAGCACAGTTGGCTCCTTACAATACCTTTCGCTCACTCGTCCTGATTTGAGCTTTGCTGTCAATTGAGTGTGTCAGTTCATGCATAGACCACTCAAACCTCATTGGCAGGTGGGTAAACGGATTCTTTGGTATTTGAAGCATACTCCTTCACATGGTCTTCTTCTTCATCGCACCTCGAATACAACTTTGGCAGCTTACTCGGACGCTGACTGGGCTGGTTGCTCAGATGATCGTCGCTCCACGGGTGCATACTGTGTTTTTCTTGGCTCCAGTCTGATCTCCTGGAGCTCCCGCAAGCAGCCAACTGTCTCTCGATCATCCACGGAAGCTAAATACAAGGCTGTTGCTAACACTACTGCCGAGCTCCTTTGGATTTGTGCTCTCCTTCTAGACCTTGGAATAGGTCTCTCTTCTACACCAACATTGTGGTGTGATAACATTGGAGCTACATACATGTCGGTCAACCCAGTTTTCCATGCACGTACCAAGCATGTGGAAATTGACTTCCACTTTGTTCGAGATCGTGTTGCTGATAAGTCTCTAAATATTCGATTCATTCCTAGTTCGGATCAACTAGCTGATGTGCTTACTAAACCACTTGTCTCCAAACGGTTTCAACTTCTATGTTCCAAGCTCAACTTGTCCTCTCCCCTGTTGATACTGCGGGAGGGTATTAACACAACTCACGCACAAGGCTCACAGTCCAAATATGAGTCTTGTGCGTTGCATTCTATTCGGAAGACATGTGATAGGACTACATCTCCTATCCGAAGTTCTAGTGCTGATATGATAAGATAGAGTTCTATGATAAGATAAGAGTCCTTCTAGTGTTCTACTTCTATGTTCACAGTGAGAGTCCTAATGTAAAGATAGTCCTTGTAATCAGTGTTAGTGTTTGATTCAAAGTCTTTTGTAATCAGTCTATATATATTAATGAACGCTCATGTTAACGAGTATGGTTGAAAACCCAATAATTCTAAAGTTCTATTACCGTGGCTATGTCAATGGTGGCAGATTGGGTTGTCATTGACAAGTTGATTTGTGATTGTCGGATGGCTCTTTGGCGGAAGTAGTTGGTGTCGCCAACTAGCTCTGAGTTCCCGTGAGCCTGTTGTGGTGTTTTACGGCGCTGATTGAACGTCTCCGACAAGTTCCCGGTCGCTTCGTGGCATTTAACGGCCTTTTTTTGGGATCTCTAGCGACATATGAGGTGTTCTAATGCGTCTGGAGGTCGTAGCTGATGTCTCAGGCATGTAGTGGTCGTTTCCCGGCGAGATCTGGTCGTCGCCGGCAAGATCCAGGCGAGCTGTTGGAGATGAAGGTCTCCATTTGGTTGCAGGTACTCTACAGTTCTTATCTGGGATAAGATTAGCCATGGTTCAAGCCATTCTAGGTTCATCCCAACAGAGACCAGTTCTTGGTATTTTGTATCCGGTTCAGGTAATTTTTTTGGTTATCAAACCGGTTCAATGCCTTTTAGGTTCGGGTCAGTGTTTTTCAGACCTGTTTAAGTGTTTTCAAGACTGGTTCAGCCTTTTTTAGAACGTGTTCAATTAGGTTTTGTCCAGTTCATTATGTTTTATAACCAGTTCAATAGTTTTCATTGAATATTTTCCGGTTCAGTCCAATTTCTGCTGGGTTTTAAGGCCAGTTCAGCCTCTTGTAAAACTGGTTCGATACCTTTTAGAGCCGGTTCAAGTGTTTTTTGTCCAGTTCAATGCTTTTCTTGACCGGTTCAATGCGTTTCAATCAAGGTTCAGTGTTGTTTGACCTGGTTCAGTGAAGTTTGAGCCCAGTTCAGTTGTGTTTTATTCGGTTTAGAGTGTTCCGAGACCGGTTCAGTCTGTTTCCTGCCAGTTTAGAGCTTTTCCTGCTGGTTTAGAGCTTTTCCTGACCTGATTAGAGCTTCTCTTGCCGGTTCAGGACATATTTCAGTCAATTCATTGGAGTAACCATTAGGTTTGTTGGTCAAGGGAAGTCGTAAAGTTTGTTACAAGTTGCAGTTGTTGGTTTCTTCAAACGTTGTTGGTGTTATTGATGATAAAGAGTTTCTTTTTAATCTCCCTTGAGCTTGAGCCCAAGTGATTTTGTGTTGAAGCTATTTAGTTGGATTTTGAAACTCACAAAATGGGGATAGTGAGTCTGGTGACCTCCCATAGTGGGAATTCAACCCTTCACATAAAAATGAGTTATTTAGTTGGATGTCTGAAAATTGGGATAAAGAGTCAGGTGACCTCCCATAGTGAGAATCCAACTCTCCATGCACGAAGACTCAAGGTGTTGGGAGACTTGTTGGAGATTTCGTGGCCTTCCTACAAGAAGTCTAAGAAGTCATTCAGAACATATCATCTAGACACCATATGTGAAGACAAGAGAATAACTTGCGGATAGAGAACAACTTACAAATATCTTTGACAAAGGGAGTATCTAACAATGTTTTTCATTCAGCCTTATGCAAGCTAAGAAGACATATGTGACTCAGCTTGAGGGGGAGTGTTGGAGATGGAAACAATCAATACGATTTGGTTCTCCTTGATTTATGCCTATTATTATTCTGAATTGATCTTATTGTAATATGTCATTATTTCTTTCCATATTAGTTCGTAGGTCTCTCCTATTTAACCTATGTAACCGTATGAAAGGACATTAATGTACAAGAATTTTTCTCTTTCTCTACTTTTCTACCTTATGGCGACGTTGCTGATATACCCACGCTAGAAAAGAAAGGGACTGAGAAGCAAAGGCGTTAAGAGTGGCTTACTAGAAAGGTTGGAGATCTGAGAGTAAAGGTTTTGTGGATTGCGATGTATTAATTTCACTTTAAGGATCACTGGGACGCTGGAGTTTGAGAAGGTGATCAAGGTGTGTTTTTTAGGATATTTTTTTATTTTGTGTTTAGGTGCTGAGAGAAGGTTTGGAAGGGGAGATGATTTGTTGTGTTTTATGTTGAAACGTAGAGGAAGAAGAAGAATTCTTATTGCTTAATAACCTCATGCGATTACATCGTTTAAATAGAGAAACTCTACGAACTAATATGAAAAGAAAATAGACAATATAATCAGAATAAAATCAGAGAATAGAACGCAACCAAGGAGGACCCAATATGGAAAGGTTCGTTATTTTCAACACACCCTCTCAAGCTGAGGCATAGATGTCTTGTATGCCCATCTTGGATAAGGTTGGATGAAGAGTACCACTAGAAACACCCTTTGTCAACATATCTGCTAATTGTTGTCCAGTCTTCACATATGGTGTGTAGATGATACCTTCTCCGAGTTTTTCTTTAATGAAGTGTCGATCAATCTCAACATGTTTGGTTCGGTCATGTTGGACTGGATTATGAGTAATACTGATGGTTGCCTTGTTGTCACAATACAGTCGCATTGAGTCCTTGGAGTCAAACCCAAGCTCTGTCAAGAGTATTTTCAACCATAATGTTTCACACACTCCTTGAGCCATAGCTCTAAATTCCACTTCTGCACTGGATCTGGCAACCACAGACTGTTTCTTGCTCCGTCATGTAACCAAATTGCCTCCCATAAATGTGCAATAACCTGATGTAGACCTTCGATCTGTAATCGAGCCAGCCTAATCTGCATCTGTATAGGCTTCTATTTTCAAATGATCATGTGGAGAAAACAACGGTCCCTTACTCGGTGAGGATTTTAAGTAGCGAAGAATGCGATAAACAGCTTCCATATGAGGCTCTCTTGGAGAATGCATGAATTGACTCACAACACTAATAACATATGCAATGTCTGGACAGGTATGGGATAGATAAATCAATCGCCCAACGAATCGTTGATATCTGCCCTTATCCACCAAGGGGCTTTCGCTACATTCTCCCAGTTTGACATTTACCTCTACTAGATTGTCAGTAGCTTTACACCCGAGCATTCTTGTTTCCTTAAGAAGATCGAGTATGTATTTTCGTTGGGAGATAAATATACCATGCTTTGACCTTGCTACCTCAATGACTAAAATGTACTTCAAAGTCTCCAAGTCTTTTATTTCAAACTCATTTGCAAGGCGATGTTTTAAGTTTTGCATCTCCCCATCATCATTGTCTGTCAAGACAATATCATCAACATACACAATTAAAGCTGTTACCTTTCCTTGAGAGGAATGCTTGATGAAAAGTGTATGATCAGCCTGACTATGCTTGTAACCAAATCTCAGCATATTCGGGGAAAACCGCTCAAACCATGCTCTTGGAGATTGTTTCAGACCATATAAAGCCTCTTTAGTTTGCACACTTTTCCTGCTGAGGACGAATCTTCCAATCCAGGGGAATTTCCATGTAAACTTCTTCTTCTAGGTCTCCATGCAGAAATGCATTTTTCACATTACATTGATGTAGAGGCCAATCCAAGTTTGCAGCTATAGATAATAGAACCCTAATTGTGTTCATCTTTGCTACAGGTGCAAATGTTTCCTCATAATCAATCCCATAGGTCTGGGTATAAAGCCTTTTGCAACAAGTCTGGCATTGTATCGTTCCACAGAACCATCGGCCTTATGCTTGATAGTGAACACCCACTTGCAGCTAACAACCTTCTTTCCATTAGGTAATTTGACCAAATCCCAAGTCTTGTTCTTGTGAAGAGTTTCCATCTTTTCATGCATCGCTATCCTCCATTTTGGATCACTAAGTGCCTCCTGTAGATTGCTAGGAACAGACACAGAAGACAATTTGGATACAAAGGAGCGATATGGTGAAGAGTGATGTTGATAAGAAACAAAATCAAAAACTGAATGGTGTGTACATGACCCAACTCCTTTGCGTTTGTGCAATGGGCAGACTTGTATCATTGACAATAGGTATTACAAAATTTATATCAAAAGTAGATGGAGTAGTACCTGAGCCCGAATCAGATGTTTGGCATGTAGCATCAGGAATGGTCTTAGCTTTCTGGCGTTTGGAGTAAACTCTCAACTCTTCCACAGGTGGTGCAAGTGGAAGAATTGGAGACTCATTAGTAACCTGTGGTTGCTCTTGCTCCGGCTCTGGCATAGGAGTAGGGATAGGTACTGGTGTCAAAAAATCATCTTCAATTTGTCTCTCCCCCTGAAGAGGAGTAGGGCGGACGAGAAGTAGGATTGTTGCTCAAAGAAAGTGACATCCATAGAGACAGTATTTTCTGGATGGAGGATGATAACATTTGTACCCCTTTTGAGTCGGAGAGTAGCCAACAAAGACACATTTGAGTAATCGGGGGTCTAACTTGATACCGGACAGAAATGGAGATGGAAACAACTACACAAAATCATGCTCAAAATGTAAGATAAACGTTCACCACCCAAGAGATAACACCAAAGGGATACATAATATAACCATCCAAAGGATTACAACAAGGGATACAGAACTTTAGACACTCACCATTCTAAGGATCACACCAAAGAGATACAGAGATACAGGGAAAACACTCCTCTCACAAGCCAAAGGCTAATATTTAAAATAAAACTCTATCTACCTTACACTTGCACACACAAGTATTATATAAGCTTAGAATAACCCTCTAAGCATAGGATAAGCATCTAATGAAGTTAAACAAGTAATAATGACAGAAAACAATCATCAATTAGGGGCAGAAGACAAGGGGACAAACAACCACCTTAATGCATATTCCCTAGAAGCCCTGACCACTCAACTTCAAACGGTCATAACTTTTGGCACACAACTCCAATTGGAATAAAACCTTTTTTGTTGGAAAGATAAGATTCTGAACTTAAAATTAGACCTAGGCATGTCTTGGAAATGATGGATAATTGGACGGACACAAGGCTTTTTAGAACTCTCTAGACTGCATCAGGATTTTTTCAATTTGGGCATTTACATTCTATTGAGCCTGTAGACTTAATTGGGCTGAAGCATGGGCCTTTGTTAAATCATCCTTGTTGGGTATACCTATGTCAGCTAGCTCGCATCATTCTCATCAAGTTGGAGAGAATTCGTCCTCGAATTCAGATGATTCTTGCTCCGATCCTTCGGATGCCCAATCAATCCATTCCATCAATTTTTCTTCAAAAACAAAACAATGTAACATCCCACAAGAAATAATTCTTCACTAATCACCACAAGACTGCGATGATCAATTTGAAAACTTTTCATTCTAGATTCAAAGAACTCTAGCTTCACACAATTGTCACACATCTTCTCCCGTTTATGAGCCTTTAATATCTTCTAAAAAGGATCAACGACCTCTTCACTTTTAAACGTAAAATTTTTCTCCGCATAAAAATCATCAAAAACATTAACATCAAGAGAATTTGATAAAATATTTTCTACCCCAATGAAATCAACTTCCTCAACATCTAAATCAAAGATTTCACTTTTAGAGATTTCATCATGCACATGATGTGTAGAACTCTTATCAACAAAATTTTCAATATTATCTGAGAGATTTACCTTTTCCAATAGTTCCTCTTTCTCAGGATAAATATCGTATATTATTGGAGAGACCCATTCTACTTTAGATTCTTTCTCTTGATCAAATGACAAAGAACCTCCCACAAGATCTTCATCATTGATATCGATATCATATGTTGGTAGGGAATCCCAATCGACGAATCCTTGTGAAGGATCTTCCACATCTTCATGTTCAACATCATCATGAACATCTCCATGTTCAAAGGTTTCATAACGTTCTAAATGTTCTTGGAGCTGCTGTATTTGTCTCCTCAAGTTGTCTATTTCGATATCTTGCAGGTCTCTTTCTTGAGTTGCTGGGGGTTGGTTAGCATAAGCATGACGTCTACGAACCGCCATAGAAACCAAGACTTTTAGCAACCTTAGCTCTGATACCAATTTGATATCGGACAAAAATGGAGATGGAAACAACTACACAAAATCACACTCAATATGTAAAATAAACGTTCACCACCCAAGAGATAACACCAAAGGGATACAAAATATCACTACCCAAATGATTACAACAAGGGATACAGAACTTTAGACACTCACCACTCTACGGATCACACCAAAGAGATACAGAGATACAAGGAGAACACTCCTCTCACAAGCCGAAGGCTGATGTTTAAAACAAAACTCTATCTACCTTACACTTGCACACACAAGTATTATATAAGCTTAGAATAACCCTCTAAGCATAGGATAAGCATCTAATGAAGTTAAACAAGTAATAATGACAGAAAACAATCATCAATTAGGGGCAGAAGACAAGGGGACAAACAACCACCTTAATGCATATTCCCTAGAAGCCCTGACCACTCAACTTCAAACGGTCATAACTATTGGCACGCAACTCCAATTGGAATAAAACCTTTTTTGTTGGAAAGATAAGATTCTGAACTTAAAATTAGACCTATGCATGTCTTGGAAATGATGGATAATTGGACGGACACAAGGCTTTTTAGACTGCATTAGGATTTCTTCAATTTGGGCCTTTAAATTCTGTTGAGCCTGTAGACTTAATTGGGCTGAGGCGTTAAATCATCCTTGTTGGGTATATTCATGTCAGCTGGCCCGCATCATAACTTACTTCTAGTAGGACCATGAATATGGACAAAGCAAACACAACAAAAAACTTTTGGAGAAACACCTTTTGCAGTAGAGAGAGGTGGGGACAACACCTTGAGGGGTGTTTTGAAATCTTGTACCTGAGAAGACATCCTATTGATGAGATATGTAGCAGTGAACAAGGCGTCCCCCAATAAGATATGGGAACATGCGTGTCAAACATAAGGGAATGAGTTACCTCTAACAAGTGCCCATTTTTCTGTTCAGCCACACCATTTTGTTGTAGAGTATCAACACGTGGTTTGGTAGATAATGCTTTGTTCGCAAAAATAGGCCTCGAGATTGCCAGACATATATTCGCCCCCATTGTCAGAGCGAACAATTTTTAATCGTGGCATTGAACTGAGTCTGAACCATTTTATAAAACATCTGAAACACAGAGAACGCATCACTTTTATCCTTTCACAAGTAGACTCATGTGGTCCGAGAAAAATCATCAATAAAAGACAAACCACTGATAACCAGATAAAGAAACCACTCGTGAAGGAGCCCACACATCAGTATGAACAAGAACAAAAGGTGCATCACTTTTATTGATACTAGGAGAAAAAGACACTATGGTGTTTTGAAAGTTCACAAGTTTCACATTGAAACTTAGAAACATTATTATGCAAAAATAACGCAGGAAACATGCGTTGCAAAATTAAAAACGAAGGATGCCCTAAACGTTGATGTCAGAGCCGAATTCTAGCTGCCAAGCCATCCACCCAAACTGTATGATAAGCCTGTATGAGCCGACCATGTGTGTTGGGCTCAGAGTCTAGATAGTACAGGCCATCCTTCAAGCTACCACTCCCAATCATTTTCCCTGTGGCTAGGTCCTGAAAGAAGCAATAGTAAGAGTAAAAGATTACACGACAATTCAGCTCAATGGCAATACGTGCAATGGATAAAAGATTAGTGGCAAGGTTAGGGACTTGAAGAATAGAGGCCAAGGTCATAGAAGGGGTCACAGAAATAGATCCTTTACTTAGTACTGGCGACAGAGAACCGTCAGCTATTCTAGCTTTGTCTCTGCCTGAACAAGGATTATATGATGAAAATATAGGAGACATACCAGTGATATGATCAGAGGCACCGGAGTCAATGACCCACGGATCATCAGGTGGAGTAGCAAATGCATTCAGAGCAGTGGCCAAATTACCTGTAAGAGCGGAGGATGATGCTGAAGTAGTAGGTGTGTCCAATCGAGACATAAGTCGACGGAGTGCTTCTACCTCGTCTTTACTCAATCTCACTATATCTGTAGTAGAGGAAGAAGTATCAAGTGTGGGAATGGCCATCTCAACTGTGGAAGTATGATGGGCTCGAGGTCTGAATCCTCCACCTGTGCGACCCCCATGACCTCGGGTAGGACGGCCCTAAAGCTGCCAACAAGTCTCCTAAATATGTTGTGACCTATTACAGTGGTCACAGAATAATTTATCTTTGTCATCCGAAGTCGCATCCGCTATTTTGTCCCTATCTCGAAATCTGGAACTATTGGTCGAAGTGTGTTGAGATGCACCCACAAGTGCGGATTGGGACTGTGAACTGGAATGAAGCATAATGCTACGACGACTCTCCTCATTTTGAATGTAAGAAAACACCTCTTGTCGTGATGGAAGAGGCTCCTTCCCCAAAATTTGAACCCGCACAGGATCATACTCTGAATTCAATCCACCCAAGAACTCATAGATGCGTTCTTCTTCAATCATCTTCTTAATTTGAGCAGCATCAACAACGCACATAGGTTACAAATTCTGATAATGATCTAACTCCTGCCACAAATTACGGAGTTTATGAAAATAAATGGCTACTAGAGAATCACCTTGCGTGAGGCCATGGATCTGGTGCTTCAAGTCATACTTCAGTGCAGCATTCCCCACTTTGGAATATGTCTGAGCAGTAGCATCCCAAACTTCTTTGGCCGTATGGAGGAATAAGTACCCCTGACTGATTTCTGGTTGCATTGAATGCAGTAACCATGACATAATTGTGGAATTTTCTGCTTCCCACTTATTATAAGCAGGATCATTGGGCTATGGTTCTTGAATTTTGCCATTCAAGTATCCCATCTTCCCTCTGCTCTTAATAGATAAAAGAGCTGAATGTGACCAAGCAGGATAATTGAGCCCATCCAATTTGACAGTTGTGGTTTGAAGAGTTGGATTTTCACCAATGGAGGTCACCACCTGACGCTCTACCCCTTTCGTCTGATTTGTCTCCGACATTTTTGAATCAAACATCCTACCAACTTTAGTGCTCCAATACAATCGGTGGACTCAAAAAATTACAAGGAAAAAAGAGAATTAGAAATTGAACCATAAAAATAGATTATTCATTATGCAATCAGTTTTTTTTTTTAACCTAAACTACAGGTCGTTTTTAGTAGAGTGAACGACAAACTTGGAACCCCTTCTGAACGACATGTCGTTTTGTTATAAACGACATGTTGTTTAGTCAAGCTGAGGCAGAACCATCTCGCCATTGTCGGAGCTCCACGCGCCACTGCCCACATCCTCTGGTAGGCCTAAAAAACTCCAGGGTGAATCAGAACTCGCTGAACAGAACAAGGAAGGCCACCTTGTTTACAATCGATCCATCAAACACAGAGTAGTGTTTGGGATGGATCAGTGTTTACCAAAAAATGCCGCCGTTCGTCAGAGGGACGGCCCAGAGAACGCCGTTAATACCTTATGTGGGTTGTGCGACCTAGATTGTGGTGAGCCACATCTAGTTGCACAAACCCAAAGGGTAGGCGCGGCAAAACAATGGTCCGTTAGAGAAGAACAGGAAACGAATGGAGAACACAAGCACCCAAAAACAAACGAAACCCTATGTTAGCTCTGATACAATGTTGAAATGTTGAGGAAGAAGAATAATTCTTATTGCTTAATAACCTCATGCGATTACATCGTTTAAATAGAGAAACCCTACAAACTAATATGGAAAGAAAGTAGACAATACAATCAGAATAAAATCAGAGAATAAAACGCAATCAAGGAGGACCCAATATAGAAAGGTCCATTATTTTCAACATTTTATTATGGGTTTGTGTTTTGGTACATTTAAAAAAACCTTGACTTACAAAATAATTTGCAATCTATGTTTTATGAGTGTTTGAACAATACGAGTATTCTAACAACGAAGCGGAGCAAAAGCTCTCATAGAAACACTGTAAATCACATAGTTTTAAAGATACAATCGGAACAAAATACACTATCTAGAAACATAATAAACTCAGCAAAAAACGAATTTAAAAATGAAATCTTAAACACCAAAGACTTGCTTGGCGTAGGGGGTGGGGAGTTTCAGGGGGTGGTGAGGAAGAACAGAGGAAAAAAGAGACCGTGGGGGTCTTTATTTGCTGTTTGCAGTGTTTGAAGTATGTGGGAAGAAAAATGGAACAATTATTTGATGTATGCAACTGAACATTCGGTTAACTATCAACGGGAAGAAAACTGGAACGGTTATTTGATGTATGCAACGTTTCAGCGGTTAACTTAAATCACATTTTATACTGAAAAGAGACACTTGTCAGCAGAATTAAAACGCTACTTGTCGCAATGTTAGACTCTCCTATTATTGATTCCACTTTTATATATATGTTAGATGTGTTAGATTTGATGGGAAGTTTTATTCTTCTGTTGATGGTTAACTTTGCATGAAAAAGGAAATGTCTGGTTGTGGACTGAAGGCTTTGATTTAATTTGTGTTAGGATGTATACCCTAAAACATTCTCGGGGATAGATCCTTATCACAATATTATGCACAGTTCTCGACTCCTTTGATATTGTAATGTATGAATTGTTGATGCATCACTTTAAACTTTTCATATGCTGAGATCACATGCATTGAGCTAAACCCTTCTTATAAATGATATGATTTAACTGTTGTGTTGTAGGATCAAATCAATTTGGCTGAAGTCAAGTACCCTGTGGAGCACTTTAAGGTAGGTTCGGACTTCCAAATGAATTGAAATTCATTTTATTGTCATACAAATAAGTCTGCTGCTTTCCTCTTCATCATTAAGATTTCTTTTGACCTTATTTTGAGACTTGGATTCTTTGCTGATTTCTTTGACCAAACGTGTTAATTTGTGATGCTTACGTATATGTTGTAACTTTTGTCTTCCAACTTTTCTGCAGATGCACATTAATATATCTGGGTTGTAAGCAAAATAACTGTTACTTACCTAATTGAAAGAATACAAAATAACCGTTGCATATATGCTCTAAATTTTCGACAGCAAATAAAGCTGGTAGATTGAATTTTTTACCAAATCACTTTGCAGTGCCTGTTCTAACTCTGCATGTTAAATTTCTGTAAAAGGCTTAAACCTTTTTTTATTTTGGATATTGTAAAGTTGGTGAACATAGTGCATAATCCATCCTGGGGCCTATTTTAACTGTTTGTATGATGTGTTTAGTTCATTGATATTTCGTTGATCATGTTCTACGCAATGCATTTTGTAACTTTTGAACATTGCTTTCATTGTTTTGGTACATGAAGCTTGTTTTATTTTCACCTTATTGCCAAGTGACAACCATAGAGGACGAAGCAAGTCGGCCTAACTATTTTTTTTTTTGTCATCCTAAGAAGAATACTAACAGGCTCCTATTGTTTATGCCCCCATCTGTAAATTAAAAAACAGACCTCCTCTTCATAGGTGATATCTGCATCAATCATTTCGGAACGTAGTCCTCTTTGTCTGCAATTAAATTCAATTGGATTTGTATTACTAATGCTTGCGAGTTGCTCTGCTGCTCAATCCCTGATTTGTTCAGCATCATCCCCTATTAATTATGTAAATCATTTTTTGAAATGGGAACGTAGAAAAATCTTTTTTTCTTGAGGTAGCTTCAGCTGCCATTGAAAGAGAATCAGCAAGTGTCTTCTTTATTTAACAATTGATTGGTAATGTCATAATTAATTTTTTTAGCAGCTCTGGAACTTCTGTATGTTTTGTAACAAACTTTCCAACATTGCATGTAGACTTTTAATGAATTTTTCATAAGAGAGTTAAAGCCTGGTGCAAGACCAATTGCCTGTATGGAACGTGATGATGTTGCGATATGTTCCGCTGATAGCCGTTTGATGGCGTTTAAATCTGCGGATGATAGTCTAAGATTTTGGATTAAGGTACTTACTTCCACTTGCTACTGAATGTTTTGCATTTAGAAAATTTCTAAGGATTATTTAGTGCTTCTTGGCTCTCATATTTGGAAGATATTGCAGTTCATGTTTATATTTATATGTTCATTGGTATATGATACTCTTGTGATAAAAGGTGCCAACAATAAATGTTGGGCACATACATTTTTTAATTTTTTCAATGGCGATTTTTCCGTTCAGCAACACCATTCTGCTGCGGAGTATCGTCACAAGTGGTTTGTTGGACAATGCGTTGCTTAAGAAAATGCACTCCGAGATCATTGGACATATACTCAACTTCATTGTCAAAACGGACAATTTTGATATTGGTATTAAATTGGGTATGCACCATCTTGTGAAACATCTTAAACACAGAGGACACATCACTTTTTTTTCGTTTAACAAGTAAACCCACGAAATTCGAGAAAAATCATCAATAAAAGAGAAACCACCGATAACCAAATAATGAAACCACTCGTGAAGGGTCCCACACATCAGTATGAACAAGAACAAAAGGCTCATCACTTTTATTGATATTAGGAGAAAAAGACATGATGGTGTTTAGAAAGTTCACAAGTTTCACACTGAAACTTAGAAATATTATTTTGCATAAATAAAGAAGGAAACATGTGTTGCAAAATTAAAGAATAAGGATGCCCTAGTTACTGATGCCAGAGCCAGATTTTAGCTACAGAGTCATTCGCCTGAACTCTATGATAAGCTTGTGTGAGCCTTGCGTGCTGGGCTTAAGAGTCTAGGTAGTACAAGCCATCCCTCAAGCTACCACTGCCAATCATCCGCCCCGTGACTAGGTCCTTAAATAAGCAATAATGTGAGTAAAAAATGACTTGACCATTCAACTCGAGGGTGATACGAGCAATGGACAATAGAGGGCATGACAAAAATAGACCATTTACCTGACACTAGCAACAGAGAGCCATCAGCTATTCAAACTTTTTCTTTGCTTGAACAAGGGTTATATGATGAAAATAAAAGAGACATACTAGTCATGTGATCAGAGGCACCGTAGTCAATGACCCAAGGATCATCAGAGTGAGCTAGAGATACATTTAGAACAGTAGCTAAATTACCTATATGAGCGGAGGAGGATGATGCAATACCAGGTGCGTCTAATCAAGACATAAGTCGACGGAGTGTTTCTACCTCGTCCTTGCTTAGGCCCCTTGTATCAGTAGAAGGGGGATGAGTATCTGGTGTGGGAATTTCCATCTTTACAATGGAAGTATGATTGGGTTAAGGCCTGGTTCCTCCACCTGTGCGACCCCCACAGCCTAGGGGAGGCCGGCCATGAAGTCTCTAGCAAGTCTTTCAAGTATTTCATGATCGATTATAGTGGTCGTAAAATAGTTTGTCTCTGTCATCAGAGGTCGCATCGACTGCTTTGCCACCATCTCGACCTCATAAATCACCTTTCAGAGTGTGTGGAGTGGCACTTACTAGGGCAGATTGAGTTTGTGAACTGGGAAGAAGCATGGTGTTGTGACGACTCTCCTCATTCTGGACATAAGAAAAAACCTCTTGTAGTGATGGAAGAGGTTCATTCCCAAAAATTTGAACCCACACAGGATTATACTTGGAATCCAATCCACCCAAGCACTCATAAATGCGTTCCTCTTCAATCACCTTCTTAATTTTAAGAGCATTGGTTGCACACTCAATTTGCAAGTTCTAATAATGGTCAACTCCTCCCACAAAATACAGAGTTTATGGAAGTAAGTGGCTACTAACCAATCACCTTGGGTTAGTCCATGTATCTGGTGCTTCAAGTCATATTTTAGTGCAACTGCATCCCAAACCTCTTTTGATATATGAAGAATCAAGTATCCTTGACCGATCTCCAGTTGCATTGAATGCAACAACCATGACATAATGGTAGAATTTTATGTTTCCCATTTGTCATATGTCAAGTCATCTGGCTTTAGTTCTTGAATTTTGTCATTTGAGTATCCCATTTTTCCTTTGCTCTTAATATACAAAAGAGCGGATTGTGACCAAGAAAGAAAGTTGAGCCCATCCAATTTGACCGTGGTGATTTGGAGGGTTGGATTTTCACCATGGGAGGTCACCTAACTCTCTACCCCTTTCTTCTGATCTGTCTCCGACAATTTCAAATCATACATCCAATCTAGTAAATTGCTTCATGACACACCACATGGGCCCATGGAAAATTACAAATAAAAAAAACTGATTATTCTACAACCAGAATCTGCCTTTCTTTTTTTTTTGGGCTAAACTATAGGTCGTTTAGGGCTTACCTATTGTTTGGCACACAGCTGAACGGCAAGGTCGTTTTCTCTAGGTTTGAACTACTGGTCGATTTCTTTATGGCTGAACGACGGAGCAATGACACCCTTCTAAATCACATGTCGTTTTCCAACTAGTCACGGAACGACATGTTATTTAGTCGTGTAGAACAAAACAGCCTTTGCCGTTGCCAGAGGTTCAGGCGTCGTTGCCCACGTACTCCGATAGGCCTCAAAACCTCCAAATCAGACCAAAAATCGCCGAACAAACCAGGGAAGACCACCTTGTTCACAATTGATGCATCAAACAGACTAATTAGTGTTCATGATGGATCGAGTGCTCACTTAATCGCCACTGTTGATCCAAGGAATTGCCCAGAGAACATCGGTGGTACCTTCTTTGGGTCGTGCAACCTAGATGATCTAGTTGCACAATCACAAAGACGTGGGTACACCATTCACACGACCACGGGCAGAAAAAATGAAGAAACCCAAAAATAAAGGAGCCCTAATTCTGCTCTGATAACAAGTAGAAAAGAAAGACCGAGAGAGGGAAGAAGAAATTCTTATTTTTGTTTGTATTTGTTTCATACGATTACATAGGTTTAAATAGAAGAAACCTATAATATGGAAAGAAATACAAACAAAATTACAATCAGAATAACTTGAGAAAAATAAAATCATAGTATGTCAGTAGTTTCAATCTTCAACAGACAATACAACACATAAAAATTACATCCATTCAAACCGTCAACCCAATCGAGGACCACAGAGGGGCCACAATGACAATAGTATTATAGCCTATAAATAAATAAAGTAATCTTTTCTTAGCAATTAAAGTTTAAAATGTTAATTTTTTACAAATAAAAGAAGTTTCTAAATATTCAAATTCAACATGTTGAAATCGAATTTCATATTTTGGAGAAATAAAGAATGGCACCTTGCATATCCATGTTTTGGAATCTGCTATATTCGAAAAGTGCACAAGTCTTTCAAAACCTCATTAAGGGAGTGACGCACATCTTAATTGGTTAAATAATATTTACAGTGATAGTACGCTAACACCAATTAGTCTTTAGCATCCTTAAGGGTTTCAAACTTTAAATGTAAGCACCTATTTCTTTCAATGGGATCGATCCATATCTGAGTAAGTTCGTAATACTTCAAACAAAAAAAGAAAAACAATTGTGACTGGTTAGCTAGTCTGTGACCATACTACCTAGATTTCGAAGGAAAAAGAGATGAAGATTGTAGACAAGCACGACAACCTTAATAATAAGCAAACCCTATTTGACATGAATCACCAAGAAGCTGGGGTGTTATATTCTTTGAAATTGCAATATTCTCCATCTTTATTCTTGATACATTTTAATTTTATGTTCATGTGTTGGATAATTTTCTTGTATTGAGATCATTGTTGATTACTTTTAGGGTCAAAAGTTTTCAATTCACGGCTTGTTGGGACAAGATGTATATTCCAATGCTTTTAGTGATGGAGCATTGGTGATATTTCGTTTGGCACCGCAGGTATTTGTTGAAATCTTGCCTTGTTACATTGTATCATGAATGTGTCTTAAACTCGGTCTATTTTCAAGTTTCAAACTTCACCAACTATCAATTGTTTCAGGATTATCATCGGTTCCATATTCCAGTTTCTGGAACCATTGAGAAATTTGTAAACATACCTGGAAGCTTATATACAGTACGTGGACAAATGGAATCCATCTTTGAATTTCTATTTGTTTTCTTCTTTTTTCTTCTGGTTTTCTGACTTTTATTTTTTTTTTCCCAGGTCAACCCCATTGCTGTAAATAGCAAGTATTGTAATGTCTTCACTGAGAATAAGCGAGTGGTATCAACTATTTCAACTGCAGATTTTGGAAAGGTTTGTCAGTGCATTCATCTGTCTTTTCAAATCCTCAAATATTCTCTCACTATATGCAGAAACTGAATCTTCAGACATCATTTCTTGTTCATGTTCTGTGCAATTCAAGTTATTTTCACAACTGTACTGTTACTTTTTGCATCACATTCTTAGGAACGGTGCCTGTGGCCTTTTTTCTGCTCAAGCTGGTCATTTGAAGATTTAAGTACCCTTGTAATGTTATTTGCATTTTTCCTCTGAACTTGTAATTATGAAGTTGTGAATTTTGAATGGAATCCTTCTCTGGTCACATTCTTTAATCAATTAGTTCATGTGCCTTCCCCACCTTTCATCTTCGCTGAATTTATTTTTATTCTTTTTGTCTTTTGTTTTTATCATGTCTCCTTATAGAGATAAGTTGTCACTTCTACTTCCATAATTATATTGATCCTATGCATGCAGAACCAAAAAATAGGTTTTTATTTTCTTTCTTCTTTTTTCTTATTTGGGTCCCTTGTATTTAACTTCGGTATTTATTTCTAATCACAATTCAGCTATCCTTCAAATTTCTATCTTTGCTCGATTTCCTGGATTTTTGGGATTTCATTAGTTTCTTTATGGGATATCCTGAAATTCCAATTTTAAGACGATTGGTGGGGAAAGGCTATTATGGGCACCATCTAAAAATCATGATTTTTGGGGTAGGAGTACATTTTTTTTTTTTGATAAGTAATTGTAATTTTATAAAAAACAGCGTAAGGCGCCCCTAGTACACACGGAGTATACAAGAAGCAACAGCCTCACCACCGACCCGACAAGGAACAGCCCACAAAACAACCCAACCCTAAGCCCCTAAAGCTCACAATCTTCAATCATATCCCACCTCCTATGGTCCTCATCAAGGGCAGAGAGGAAAGCCATAGTTCTATCCCCCTTATCCCCAAAATACATAGAGCACGCCAAGGTGTTAAGGAGGGGAGTGGATTCTTCTTTTCCCTGGAGGAGTATTTGGCAGACCCAGTCTTCTCTTATGGTTTACTCAGCTCTCGGCAAAATAATAACTATGGACAGTCTTATAAAGTACATGAAGTGATTGTGGATTGGTATTGTATGTGTAAGAGCAATGGAGAAATTGTAAATCATTAGTCAGCTTCTCCTTCATTATGCAGTGATAAAGAATCATAATGCTTGTCTTTTCTCTCATTGGTATCAAGTTGGTTATGCCTAATACCATTGTTGATTTATTGCCTTTCTGGAATGGGAGATTAAAAAGGCATAGGAATGGTATGACGTGGAAAGAACTGTCTTATATGGATTTGTTAAATCATCATTTGTCTCAAAAGCTTCAACTGATGAGAATGTATACACTTAATCATTTAATCAATACTTGAACACTTTTCCTCACGTGTAGGCTCAAAGTCCCCTTTAATGGGTGAGGCCCAACACATAGAATATTTAATTTAAATGAGAGGTGAATGACAGAGACAAGATTTGAACTTAAGACCTCTACTCTGATACCATGTTAAATCATTACTTGTCCCAAAAGCTTAAGCTTATGGGAATGGGTAAATTGAATTATTTAATCAATTCTTCAATACTCCCTCTCACATGTGGACTCAATATATGAAATATTTAATTAAAATTGGAAGTAAATGACGGAGACCGGATTCGAATTCAGGACATCTGATCTGATAACACGTTAAATCACCACTTGTCCCAAACGCTTAAGCTAATGGGAAGGGATAAATTTAATCATGTAATCAATACTTCAACCGGATTTTACATGAGAAATTTTTAATGAAACTTTCGTTACAGGTGGCACTTATTGCAATTGGGGCAACTATGGTTGGCAGCATCACCTTTTCAAAGAAAGAGGGCGACTATGTCAAGAAGGGAGATGAGGTGATGCCTTTTATTTATTGGTATTGTTTTCCTAGTTATTGTCGCATTAAAAAAAATGTTATCTTGGCTTCTAATTGGCATTTCATTTTATTGTACAGTTTGGATATTTCTCGTTTGGTGGAAGCACAGTTATTTGTGTTTTTGAGAAGGTAAAATATGTATGGCTTTTAAATTTACAGTTTATTATCAGTATATGTTCTTCTATTTCCTCTTGTTATTCTTGAAAAGAATCAACACTCTGTTTTCGGAGACATTTGGCATATTAGTTATGGAACTCAGTTTTTCATTGCTAGAGCCATAATTGTTGTCTATCATGAGTACGCAAATGGGGCAAGAAAAATGTGTGCTGAAGTATTACTTGTTCACATATATAAAAGTTAAGAGTTCTTGCATGTATGGAGTATAGATACTAGCTTACAGAAATGAAGTTAGTTTTTTTATTTTATTTGCTCATAGGATGAATCTTTTCTTCCATATTAAATTATTTATTACATAGGTCAGATACATAGCTTAGCTCATGGGAATAATATTATTGGCTTCATTTTGGTATGCCTCTGGAATATAGTTGTACAATTTTGTATAGTCATCTTGGTATATTCTTGCTGTGGTGCATATATCAGTATTGTATTCCCCGCATTATTAGTATTTAGGTCTACAAGGTCACTAGTATGTAACTTTTTCTATAGGTATGGTATTTGCATGTCACTTTCCCAAAGCTAGAACATCCTGTTATGATATTTTTTTTCTTTTCCTTTCCATTTTTTTTCGTATTTGTTCAATGGATTCAATTGGAGAAGTCATAAAAAGTCATAGAAATTGGAGTATAAATTTAAACTGAGAAGTAGAATCCTTTACTCGTCAACCCATAGAAGAAAGTTAATTCTAGGACAGCTGAATATTAGGAAAGGCTTCCGAAAAGAATGCTATTTTCATTTTCATAACTTTTTCGTATTTTAATTTGGTGTCCACTGGAATACTATTTCTTATGTATATTAAGGAGTACTTTTGTGATTAGGGTATTTGGTAGTCGCTCTATCTCTCTACAGAGAGATGTCATTACGCTATGAAAGGACAAGAAGAAGGATATTTATTAACACTTTGTATTTGTGGAGGCTAATCAACATAAAGTCAAAGCTGTTTATGTCATCATGCCACAAACCCTAAACGAGTGGTGCATGCTTAAAATATTCACCACCATAAGAAACCTGTACAATATTTCTCAACACAAACCTTTTCCACCAAAGCAATAAACTATTCATTCTTCCAAAAAAAATTAAAATTGTTAGAATAGTTTTCGGTATGGTGTGAACAGCACGTTCTTCGATGTTCTCGTTCCCACGATCACTACAAAACAACTAAAATCGGAGAGAACTCGCCGAGGTGTCGGTGGGGGTCTCACTCCGATGCCTAATTAAGCCTCTAAGAGAAAAGTAGCAAAGCACAATAATTCAGTCTAAGGTTCATATTTGGTATAAGGCATATTTATAGGTTACCAAGTGGAGTCAGACATGAATTAAGTATTCTACTCCATCTTGACCTAAGACTGGGATGCGAAGAATCCAACTTGGGCCAGGAATCACATCCCTTGGGTAGGCCCACCTAGTGGTCTTGCTGTCTTGACTTGGGGCTTATACTTCTACATATACCAGTTCTGTTCTTGAGGTCCCGAACTCTTCGGATGGGTCGGTGCTGGCCTTGAGGCCCGATCATTTTCAGATGGGCCGGTGAGAGTGGGATTAGTCCCAATAAAAATGTCAACTAGAGCTATATAAACATACATGAGGATAAGAGACTACTAATATCATTAATCTCTAATAGCATAAATGTCAAACACATTTTATTCCAATATTAAATTCTTCTCCAGTGTGTTACCCCAACACCAAGTTTTGTCTGAAAGACACCAATTGTAATAACTCAAGGAAAAACGCTAACCACATTTGCGCTATCACTCCACAGGGACTAGTCAATTTGGAGTTTCTCTATAATAACTTTATAATGCTCATCTGGTAAGTAAACAATGTAAGACTTAGCACACATGAGCATCTTTTATAAATCACTCACTCTTTATGTGGGTTACACATCTTCCTAATATGGGACCGGCATGTTACAAACTTTTCTCTCCTCCTTAAACCCCTGACGTCCTCATGACGGCCACGTTTTGCAGTGCTAACAGTATCACATGCCGCATTACTAGGTGGCTTTGATACCATTTTTAATGACTTAGGGAAAAACGTTACCACATCTGCGCTATCACCCCAAAAGGACTAGTCAATTTAGAGCTTCCATAGAATCATTTATAAAGCCCAGTTTTACCCAGCAAGTAACCCATAAGCATCTCTTATGAACCACCCACTCTCTATGTAGGCTACTAATCTTTCCGATATGGGACCGAAGTGTTACACCAATATTAATGTCTTACTCCAAACTAAACCCCCAATGAGAGAAATAACTAATTTGTTAGAACATAGGGTCAAGTTCAAATCCCCGATACAAGAAAATCACAATAAATAAGCATAAGGATAAGCAATATTTAACGCAAGCACATCACAACTTGTATCTCCTTCCAGAGCTAAACTCACTTCCAGAGCTATGTTGTCATGACGAAAACACAACCCTAAATCCAAGCCTTTTTCACACCAAACCCTTGTGATATGAAAAGACCTACTAGATAAGTTTTTACACACCAAGTAAGGCCAATTTCTAAAACCTAACATAATTGATGCCATGATAAAACTAAGTAGTGAGGATAATGCTGCATGGGTGTTGTATCAATAAAGTAAATGCAGCATGGTCATTATTGGTTTACAAGAAGCAATTTGTTGGATCACCATGAGCACACATTAAATGATGGCTAGTCTTGAGGGGTATATATTGGAACAGCAATGGGTTGGGTTTGCAACATTGTGGGAGACCTTTCTAAACCCACCTGTTTTATTTTGGATCAACTTGGATTAAGTTTACATGTCTGCCCCAAACATAGAATTAATTTATGTGAAGCAAAGGAGGAAATCTTCTAATTTGTGACCTCAAACCAAAGACACTTTTCACAAAAGAGAAAGATTAAATAGGTCAAACAACCACCAATTCCTTAATCGCTTTAACTTGCTTGTAAATCATTCATCAAAAAAGTTTCAAACTATAAATCATTCTCTAGGTTTGAACTGGAAGTCGTTTTCATTAGGGCTGAACAACAAAGCAGTAACTCCTTTCTGAACGAAATGTCATTCTCAACCAATCACGAAACGACATGTCGTTTAGTCGTGCAGAATGAAACTGTCTTTTCGTTGGCGGAGGTTCACGCACCGCCGCTCACGTACTCCTATAGGCCTCTAAAACTCCAAATCAAACCAGAAACTGCCGAACAAGCCAAGGAATACCACCTTGTTCATACTCGATCCATCAAAAACAGTGATTTGTGTTCGTAATGGATCAAGTGCTCACCAAATTGCAACAGTTTGTCAAAGGAACGGCCCTAAGAATACCGGTGGTACATTCTATGGATTGTGCGACATAGATGATGGTGAGCAATATACAGTTGCACAATCACAAAGACGTAGTCGCACGACCACAAGCGGAAAAAAAAAAAAAACCCAAAACATAGGAACCCTAATTTGGCTCTGCTACGAAGTAGAAAATGGAGATCGAAAAAGAGAAATTCTTATTGCTTTTAATGTTCCAATCGGCTACATGTGTTAAATAGAAAAAACCTAGAACCTAATATGGAAAGTATTACACTGTAATCAAATAAACATAATTAAGCAATAATACGGTAGATCAAATAATCAGCAAATCTTCAACACGCCCGTCTTAATCTTTATTACAATAATACCTTTTCTAGCAAACTCAATTCAATGCATATGAGCTGTATATGCTGAAGTTTTGCAAGTATGAAAGCTGTGTTTCTATCATGGTTAAATTCAGTGGTGCTATGTGTATATCAGCAATCTTTATAACCATCAAGCTTAATCTGTGTGGCTTTCTGCATGCAGGATGCAATTGAGATAGATGAGGACCTCCTATCAAATAGCACCAGATCACTCGAGACATTGGTTCAAGTTGGAATGAAGTTGGGAGTCTCCACAAGAAAACTATCAGAAATTAATTAGTTGCCGAACATGGAAACTTGTATCTTAGGTGATTGAGAATATGAGATAGTTCACTCTTCTTTGTGATACCAGAGAGGTGTTTTATTTATATTATAATTTCGACTTACATCAAGCCAGAATCTTATCATTAATTAATGACATGCTTTTTTCTAAGGACTTCTTTTTTTTTTTTTTTGGACATCAAAGGGGATGAATATTTACTGAAAGTTTGGTAAGAAGCACCTGAATATGGATAGTATTGGCGACGGAAACTGCGAGTCTCATGGAAAAAGTTTACCTAACCAACCACTTAACAAACTTGGTTGACTAGGGAAAACATTATTCTGCTGAATAGGGGTGGACGCACTCTTATCCCACTCTTCAGAAGCCTCCTATCTAATCCCGTCGATGCTAACTCCTTTGCTTTAGGTCTACTCTCAACCGATGGGATGTCTTGTAATGGAGTGGAATCCTTAGAATTACCGCTTCCTAGCCTCCAAAAATTAAACAAAAAATGACGAGGAAAAACTGTGGTTTTTCTTTTATGTCCTAATATTTACTATTTATACTGTTTGATTTGTTTTCTTTATTTTTCATCTATGGTCATAAAATTGGTTCATTTCCGTTTTGTTTGGAATAAAATAGATCTTTTCACTTTTATGTACTTGTTTTAATAAAACTTGTTCGTTTGTAACTTTTATATGCAGATATTAATTTATTATCTTTATTTTTCATCTATAACTTCATTTCTGTATTTTTTTTTAGAATAAAATAGTTCATAACTTTTATATATAGAGTTTACAAAATGATCACAATCAAATCCGAAAAAAGTAGCGTTGAAAAGATAACCATGACAATAACTTTCCTTGTATTTTCTTAACAATATCCAATAGAAAAAAAAAAACTAAATAGTAGTAGCATCAAAATGTTAGAAAGCTTTTATGGTTAAGGTTTCACAAAGCAAGAATGTTTAGCGCGGACAAGGTGTTTACTAAACCTTTTTAATAATAATTATGGGCTATTGTCCTCTTAAAAAAAAAAAAAAATCTTTCCCAAGGCCAAGTAAATGTGACTGTTCACCTCTTTAAAAATGAATTTACATTTCCAGCAAAAGACAATTAAGAGAGAATTTAGATTCTCAGGAGTATCTGGATTCTCTTTAGTAAATGCAACCAAATACTGTAAGAATCATAAAATATTATCCTCATCCAAATGCAATAGTAAAGGTATGTCCTACTATTCGAATTTTATCTTTTAAGAACATACTTAGTAGACTCATCAAATTTACTAGTCAAAATAGCTAATAATCATTTTTCTCTATTTTAGCTATCGAATTTTTTAAATCACCCTCAACAGCCTTACCATTTTAGCTATTCACTTTGACTATTCTATTGATTTTTTTTTTTTTTTAAAGATGTATAAAAATTGGTTACCCGGTTAATAACCGGTTTCTAATAACCTAATAATCGCAACTAGTGGTTGCGGTTATTTAAAGGCGAATAAACAAATACCCCAGTTAAGGTTGCGGTTATGAAAAAATAATCGCAACTAGTGGTTGCGGTTATTTAAAAGCGAATAACTAAGTACCCCAGTTAAGGTTGCGGTTATGAGGAAATAACCGTAATTACAACCGGTTGTACACCTCTAGTAGGAATGCTCTAATGAAATTAATTTTTTTTTAGGTTAAATACACTTTGGCCCCCTCAACTAATAACCACTTTTTATAAAGCCCCATGAACTGGCAAGTGTCACTTAATCCATTGATCTACCAATTTGTTGCAATTAAAATACTTTGTTAGAGGCTATCGTCTACTTCGATGAAAGTTTGGTCACGTGGACCACTAAGGCCATATTCTCCTCATTTTGCCCTCGTCCCCATCGAGTGAAATACAAAACAAAACAAAACATAGCCATTAAAAAACACTCACATACCCACAAAACAAATGAGGTCTTCCTTCCATCTTCAAAGTCTTTTCTTCATTGTTGGAGCTGCAGCGATGTCGAAGTTCACAAGTGGTATGGTCGACGAAGCTAAAGGACACATGGCCAGTGGAAATGCAGACTCTACGTCTTCTCCATCAAGCATAGCCAGACTTTACCGTAAAAAATGTATGTGCGCTATAGAAGCAGCAATGAAGACTTCATTTACAAAAGGAAATTTTAGTAGAAGATTTCTTGGATGTGCTAATTACAGGGTACCTACAGATTAATCCTATCTCAAATTTTGGATTTTGTTAAAGTATGTTGGGATATGGCATTTGCGACTTGGCGTTTTTACGAATTAGAGTTTTGTTGGAATATTTTTTTTGCAAAATTGATTTTTTTGTGAAATGAGGTTTTTGCAAATTGTTTAGGTTTTTGGGAATTGGGAGTTTATGGGAATTGGGGGTTCTTGCAAATTGGGTTTTTTTACTAATTGGTGGTTCTTGCCAAGTGAATTTGACTTTTCACCTCTTTAAAAATGTATCTACATTTCCAGCAAAAGACAGTTAGGGGGAAAACTAGATTCCAACGAGTATCCGGATTCTCTTTAGTAAATGCAACCAATTAAGGTAATCTTTTAGGATTTCTAGGAATCCTAAAAGATTATCCTCATCCAAACACCATAGTAAAGGAATGTCCGGATATTCGAATTTTTATCTTCCAAGAGCATTCTTTGTAGACTTGCCACATTTTACTAATCCAAAGAGCTAAAAATTACTTTTCTCTATTTTAGCTATCCAATTTTTTAAAAGCACCCCTAGCAGCCTCACAATTTTAGCTATTTACTTTTACTATTCCATTTAAATATTTTTTTTTTTTTAAGATTTCCTTATTCTTTCTCTAATAACATTTATATTTTTGAATGTTTGTCTTTTTTCTAATGATCATACTCTGAATATTTGGCTGAGGGATGACTGGTACTTCCCCATCCATAACAGTTTTTCCCTTATCCACGCTTGAGGGTGGAGACTCGAGAATAACCGGCTTCACAAAAATAGTCTGGGAGGTAGAAGGAATATCATAAGTAGAAGGAGGAACATACCCGAGTCCAGTCTCGTCAGTTGGGCACTTCTGAATGGAGAGCATGTGAATAAGCTTCTCGTCTGAGACTCTCTCAAGTTGCAACTGTGTCTCCAGAAGCCTCTCTTCTAAATCATTGATTTTTATTAGCATAGCAGTCTTCTCAGTCCTGCGGCTGTTTAGCTCTAGTATCTGCTGCTTGTATTTCTCCATCAGCTTTAAGAACTCTACATATTGAAGTTGATAGGCTGACTGCATATCTTCTTCTTCACTATTCTCAGAGTAGTAGGACTGAGAATCCTCCTTTTCTTCACGTGGGGCTATGAAGGCCGATAATTTTTCTTCCTCAGGAGTTTCTTCTTCCTTCTCAGACTCATCGTTGAGAGTTGTATTAAAGGCTTTCCCTTTTAGTTTCTTCAGATTTGCACATTCGGTCCTGATGTGCCTGAAGCCTAAACATTCGAAGCATTGGGGACCCCTCGGATCTATCTTCTCTGCTTCTTCTGACTCAGCTGTGTGGGAGCATTTCTTAGTCTGTCAGAGAACTTCTTATTGAATTTATTATTCTTCATGAATCGCTCAAAGTTCTTAGCTAACATTGCCATTGCATCTTCATCAATGTCGGAGTCTTCGTTAGAAAAGACTCTGGATTTCTTCTTGGATGCCTTGAGGGCAATTGTCTTTGCCTTTCTGACTGGAGGTAAGGAGTATTCATATGTCTGAAGAGATCCTACCAACTCTTCAATCTTCATCTCCTCCAGATCTTTGCTTTCTTCTATAGTTGTCACCTTAATCCTGAAACGCTCAGGCAAAGATCTTAGTATTTTTCGGATGAGTTTTACATTCGAGATTTGCTTCCCAAGACTCACCATCAAGTTTTTTAAATCGCTAATCTTGGTGTAAAACTCTCCGAATGTCTCTTCTTCTAGCATCTTAATTTCTTCAAATTTAGAAATCAACATTTGAAGCTTGGCAGATTTTACCAGTTTTGTGCCTTCATATGTTTCTAGAATTTGAAATTCTTGCGAATTCAGATGGTGAAAGTGCTTGACATAATGCATGGAGGGCTTTATCATTGGAGAGTCGTGCGCTTGTTTGAGTAATAGTAATTTCGTCTGTTTCTTCTAGTTTAATCCAACCAGTTTCAACAATTTTCCAGATGTCAATTGATTTTAAAAAGAAGCGCATGCAGGCTTTTCAATAGTCATAGTTCGTCCCATCAAAGGGCAGAATTGAATTAAGATTTTGAGACATTATGAAAAAAAAAAAAAAAAAAACAATAGAAGTCAAGAGATACTTAAGAAATAAATCTAAAACAGAGTGTACCAAGCACTGATACCAATTGAAAATTAAATAATGACTTCTAACAACCAAGTGTGTGTATTTGTGTGAGACAAAATATCTTAAATGCGGAATATAAAGAAGACAAGATAAATGTTAACGAAGTGGAAACTCTGTGAAGAAAAAAACCACTCTAGGGCAGCCAAACCCAGGATATCCACATACCCAAAAACAAAGCTAGTTACAAGACACTCTTACTCACATATCCTTATGCAGTAGTCATACCTTTAACTCTGACACGAAGACCATCATGAACGCTTCCCAACCAAGTCTCCTACTTGAAGGGGTCTTCAATGAATTTCTTTACCTTAGGGCTAATCCCTAAGATAGACTTCATACGAACTGTTGAGCACACACCGACAACGGCTTGAGAGCTAGCGGATCTTTGATTCTTCCTAAACACCCTCTCTAAGCATTATGGAATTCGATACAGAATTCATACAATTTACAAGCCTAGAGCCCACTATTTATAGGCTTACAGAAATCCTAAATCTAGACAAATTCAGACTCTAGTTGTCGAGCGTCCGGACGGAAGATAGTCACTTCCGGACAGTCTTCTACGACCACCTTTCAAAAACAGCGCAATTGTTTCCTTATCAGGTCCACGTCCGGACGGCTTCGCCAAGCGTCCGGACGGTCTTCCCTATAACTCCTTTCTACGTTTGAACGGAACACTGGTCCGGACGTGTTGCCATGTTGTCCGGACGACTTGCAGAGACTTCCCTAACAGTGTCAACTTCTGAAATCCCACTCAGTGTAGAATAATGATTGACCTAGCGTCCGAACGGTGTTACTCTGTTGTCCGGACGACTTCAACGTAATCTGCAAGACACTACAGAGCGTCTGGACGCCTACAAAGGCTCGTCCGGACAGTTGCACAGGAACCGGTTGATTTGGCTTGGAATTTGTAAGGAATTTTCATGGATCTTCTAGAAGCTTGTGATAAGTCACATGCTTTGAAATGAATACTATCCGAATACATGAAAACTCTGAATAAGAACCGATCATCCTGTTAATTTGCAACCATTACATAAAGTGTTTTTGTCATCCAGAATGAAGCCAACATAAAATACTAACACTTGGGATCGGACTTCTTTGACTTGGAATCTGTATAGAATCTTCTTTTGAGCATCTTAAACCACTTTTCTGAAATAAACGACATCCCTAATTTTGTAGCAACATTACATAATAGTGATTTTGTCAAACAAAATGCAGCTAACACAAACTAACAAACTCCTCCTTTGGCCATTCTGGGACAAAAATCACTTGACCAATTTTAAAAATACATTCCCGGTCCAAAACAAAAAAATACTCTCCATTTTTGTCTCAAAAGGACAAAGGGTAAAAAAAAGGGGATTTGATTCTTGTACAACACCAATACAATAACTGTACAACAATCACTCACATGAGGGTGGGCCCCAGTATGTGGGACCCACCCTCATGTGAGGGATTGTTGTACAGTTGTTGTATTGGTGTTGTAAATCTAACATTTTCCAAAAAAAAGTATAGAAAAACCAGTTAAAATTACTGCCCCTTAATGTCTCTCAGCAGGACAAGGGTAAATAGAGTAAATAAAACCCAGAGTTATAAAAGTTTGCAAATATCCAAAACAGGAAAATAGTAAAAATGTCTCAAAATAAATCAACAAAACAAATAAAAATCAGTCATCGTCATCAAGGGGTGGATGATGATGCTTGAGACACCCCTGGATGTCAAGCTGGCACTGTTCCACTCGGAGGTTGACAGAGCGAACCTCCTGCTGCATAGAACTCATACCCGCCATGAATAGACTCTAAGGCAGCCAGAATCTGAGCAAATCCTGCATCATACTGTGGAGGCGGAGGAGCAATCTGAGAAGAGGAAGCTCTAGTAAGTATCTTAAACTGAACAGAAGGAGGCTGAGGAGCTTCATCTTAACCTTCATGCCTCAGCTGGGCATTTGACTTCATGAGAGTCTGATTGCCGAGTGGGTCCTGTATTCTCAACTTGGGCTCTGCAAAGACATCTAGCTCAGACTGAAGAATGATCTTCATGACCAAGCACGCAAAGGGGAGCCCTATAGAGTGATCATTTCTCATCTCCAGCATACGGTTGAGGATGTGCTTACATAAGCAAAAAGGCATCATCATTACTATAGCATATAAAAAATGAGCCCTCTTCAAGATAAGCTCACTTCTGTGAACACTGGGCTAGAGATTGTGCTGAACAATCTTTGTGAGCAGGCAGTGCAGGGGAGAAAAGGCACCAATTCCAATGTTAGCATGTGCTCGTTCCTCGCCCTGTGGATGAACATGAAAGAAATCCTTAAGCTGATTCAAAGTAGGAGGCTCCAAAACCTCATTGAAGGGATTTGTTGATATGTGAAGCACAGGTACACCAAGAATCCTGCTGATGTGAACCCCGTCAAGAATAACGAGACCCAACAACAAAAGGGAACCCAAGATCGTTCTATGGACAGATTCGAATGGAAGACCTCGACCCGTTGTTTATGACAAACAAGAACCTCGGTATAAGGAAGACACCACAAACGGTGGTGGAAACTCTGTTTGATAAGTTGAGATGAATGCCACGGGAAATCCCGATAAGTTCGCGTAGTTCTTCAAAGAACCAAAGAGAATAAACCTCACAAGTTTTATGAATAATCAATGTCTCCTTTTCCATTGCTTATGCACCTATTTAAAGGGCGGGACATTACAAGGAAAAAAACCTAACATAGAAAACCTAATTAAAGCCGAAAATGGGTAAGGGAAGAAATCCTTACCTTCCTAAAACACACAAGACATATAAGGCAATAAAGGCTGGACGCCAACCCTCCTAATCAAAGCTAAAATAAATCCCTACTTGCCTAAAACAAAAAGACGCTAAAATAGGAAAGAAGAGCTGGACGCCTAGAGTCATATAGAAGGAAACAAAAGACAACATAAAAGGAAAGAAAGTGGCGCCTAGAATAGTCATGCAATCCGATCCTTCTAGAATAGACCCAAAATATTTCTTGCCAATTCTTAGCCTTGACCGGATCCTTCTAGAACTTGAATCAAGGTGACGATTCTTTGTTGCCCACGTGGATCATGCTCATTGGGCCTCCACAAATTTGCTTGAGCCCATAACTCTTGAATGAGTCTGTTGAGTACATCCTTGAACTTCTTTGCTCGTGCTCTTGTAACCAGCCCAATTGGTACTTGAACGAGATCCTTCGAAGCGGTGCCTTGATCTCCATCATTCCCCTCCTCTTGAAAAGGATTTGCCCTCAAATCATCACCTACATCAAAAGGACTCAAATCAGTAACATTAAAAGTGGCACTTACATTGTACTCACCAGGTAAATCTAGCTTGTAAGTGTTGTCATTGATACGCTCGAGGACTTGGAAATGACCATCTCCTCTTGGGAGCAATTTGGAACGTCTTTTCACCGGAATCTTTCTTTTCTCATATGCAGCCAAACCCAATCTCCGAGTTCAAAAACCAGCTTGCGACGTCCCTTGTTGGCTTGTGTGGCATATTGCTCCGTTCTTCGCTCAATATTGAGTCTTGCTTTCTCATGAATCTGCTTCACAAAGTCAGCTTTCTTTTTGCCATCTAAATTAACGTGCTCTGTCAAAGGTAAAGGAGATAAATCCAATGGAATTAAAGGATTAAACCCATACACAATTTCAAATGGAAAAAATTTGGTAGCAGAATGAACAGCTCTATTATATGCAAACTCAACATGTGGTAAACATTATTCCCATGTTTTGATGTTCTTTCTAATGATTGCCCTCAACAGAGTAGACAAAGTCCTATTTACTACTTTAGTTTGACCATCAGTTTGTGGATGACAAGTAGTGGAAAACAATAGCTTAGTACCTAGCTTACACCACAAAGTCTTCCAAAAATAGCTCAAGAACTTAGCATCTTTATCCGAAACAATTGTCCTAGGCATGCCATGTAATCTCACAATCTCTCTAAAGAACAAATTAGCAACATGCGAAGCGTCATCCGTTTTGTGACATGGAATAAAATGTGCCATTTTAGAAAATCTATCCACGATCACAAAAATTGAATCTCTTCGACGTTTAATCCTAGGCAATCCTAACACAAAATCCATTGAAATATCAATCCAAGGCTCACTAGGAATTGGTAAAGGAGTATACAAACTGTTGGGCTGCACTTTGGATTTAGCTTTCCATTCATCTCCTTCTTTTATCCTAATTTGATGATAACCACTTTTTAAATCAATCTTAGAAAATATGCTAGAACCATGCAGCTCATCTTACATATCATCTAAGCGTGGGATAGGATGACGATACTTTACCGTTATGTTGTTGATGGCTCGGCAATCAACGCACATTCTCCACGTCCCATCCTTCTTAGGTACAAGTAAGACCGGAACCGCACATGGGCTCATGCTCTCCCTCACGTGCCCTTTCTCCAACAATTCACTTACCTGCCGTTGAAGCGTTGGACACCCACCCTCCTAGTCAAAGCTAAAATAAACCCTACTTGCCTAAAAAAAAAGGAGCTGGAATAGGAAAGAAGAGCTGGACGCCTAGAGTGATGGAGATCAAGGCACCGCTTCGAAGGATCTCGTTCAAGTACCAATTGGGCCGGTTACGAGAGCACGAGCAAAGAAGTTCAAGGATGTGCTCGACGGACTCATCCAAGAGTTATGGGCTCAAGCAAATTCGTGGAGGCCCATTGAGCATGATCCACGTGGGCAACAAAGAATCGTCACCTTGATTCAAGTTCTAGAAGGATCCGGTCAAGGCTAAGAATTGGCAAGAAAACAATCGCAGGAAATCTAAACCAAATTGATGCGGAATAAATTGATGGTGGACTGACATGGAAATATGAAGAGTACCATATTTAGAACGATTTCATGCCCTATTTAAGTTAGATATTTAAGTATATTTTGATTTGATATTTCTAAGTTTTCCATAATGGGTTTGTTGCCCAAATAATTGCTTGGACCACAAGAGATTGCGTAGGGATAAAGAGTTTGCTAGTCTTTTGTAAAGCCTATTTAAGCATGTGATTGTAAAGAAAAAAATAGACATTGATTATTCATAAAACTTGTGAGGTTTATTCTCTTTGGTTCTTTGAAGAACTACTCGAACTTATCGGGATTTCCCGTGGTGTTCATCTTGACTTATCAAACGGAGTTTCCACCACCGTTTGTGGCGTCTTCCTTATACCGAGGTTCTTGTTTGTCATAAACAACGGGTCGAGGTCTTCCATTCAAATTTGTTCATAGAACGATCTTGGGTTCCCTTTCGTTGTTGGGTCTCGTTATTCTTGACGGGGTTCACATCATAGAGTCATATAGAAGGAAACAAAAGACAACATAAAAGGAAAGAAAGTGGCGCCTAGAATAGCCACGCAATCTGATCCTTTTAGAATAGACCCAAAGTATTTCTTGCCAATTCTTAGCCTTGATCGGATCCTTCTAGAACTTGAATCAAGGTGACGATTCTTTGTTGCCCACGTGGATCATGCTCAATGGATCTCCACGAATTTGCTTGAGCCCATAACTCTTGGATGAGTCCGTTGAGTACATCCTTGAACTTCTTTGCTTATGCTCTCGTAACCAGCCCAATTGGTACTTGAACGAGATCCTTTGAAGCGGTGCCTTAATCTCCATCAGAGATTGACAGGCTTACCAGAAGTGCTCATTTCATTCCATTCCACATTACTGACTCTATGCCCAAGCTAGCTGAAATGTTCATTAGAGACATCGTCAGATAATATGGAGTGCCTGCCTCTATTGTATCTGATAGGGATTCTCGTTTTACTTCCAGATTCTGGAAATGCTTACAAGATGCGCTAGGAATGAAACTGAATACCAACACTGCCTATCATCCTCAAATCGACGGACAATAAGAGAGGACCATCTAGATTTTGGAGGATATGTTGAGGTTATGCATACTCGACTTTAAGGGTAAGTGGATTAAATTAAACCTTTAGTTGAATTTACTTACAACAATAGTTTTCAGGCAACTATTGGGATGGCACCATATGAAGCGTTGCATGGACGGAAATGTCAATCTCCATTATATTAGGATGAAGTGGGAGAAAAATACCTCATTGGGCCAGAGACGATACAAGACATGAAGGACAAAATTTCTATTATCCGAAGAAGAATGTTAACATCACAAAGCCAGCAAAAGAGTTACGCAGACAAACATTGCCGCCAACTAGAATTTAATGTGGGTGACCTTGTGTATTTAAAAATATCGTCAATGAAAGGAGTAGTGTGGTTTGGCAAGATAGGGAAGTTGAGCCCAAGATTTGTAGGTCCTTTCAAAGTTAAAGAAGTTGTTGGTCCCCTGGCATATAAAGTTGACCTATTGCCAGTTTTATCCGGAATTCATAACGTCTTCCATGTTTCAACTTTGAGAAAGCATGTTCATGGCCCACGTCATATCGTGGATTTTGAACCACTTCAAGTACAAGACGATCTCAGATACGAAGAATTGCCTGTTCAAATTCTTGATCGCAAAGAACAACAAAGGAACAAATACCCACGTTTGTTTTGAGGTTTGAAAACTCTTTGCAGTATTTGATTGAAATACTTCCTATACCACCTGGTTTTCCACTAGTACCTCTTGCACCGGTAGATATTCCTAAAGATCCTTCGGCGCCCGCTAATATTCCTTTGTAGCCGCCTGTTGCCCCAAACCTGTTTATGTTAGGACCCATTCCTTTGGGCATATTTGGCCCAGTAGGAGAGTTTATGTTACTGCGTTAGACTTTTATTAATAACCAGGCCCTTAACGATGTAATACTTAATAGGATGGTTCAGATACATTAGGAATATCCCAATGGAGAATTTTGCTCCTGCTCACGAAGATGTAGACCAACTAGAGGCAGAAGCTCCTATCGACCAAGCAGAAGAGATCCTTGCGGTGCCACCCATGGACATCTTCAATGATGACGAAGATGATTAGGTAACAAGAAAGAAATCATTATTATTTCTTGATTGTTATTAGTTAGCATCTTGATTAGAGGACAAAATTTTTATTAGAGGGGTGGGATGGAATACCTGGAAAATATCATGCTTAGGATAGTAATGCATAGATATTTGCATATGTGTACATAGATATAAGACTTAATTAATGTTAGTTATAGATTAAATAGAATTGTGTATATGTATATATACATGTATAGAAATCAGATAAGTAAAGATATTATTAACCAAAGTCGATCGAGCGATTTGGAAGTGAAGTTGATCGATCGAATATAAAATCAATCGAGCAAAATAAATGGAATCGATCGAGCGACCCCATATTACAGTGTGTTGCAAATTACGTAAAAACTCAAATATGGATTTTCTCCTTTAATTCTTAAACCCAATGCGTGTAAACGATTTTAGACGATTAAAACCCATATAGTTAGTCTAAGTTAGCCTAGTTTGGTTGAAAATGAACTAGATACGGTGGTACTATCTAATTATGACGTTAAATATGATAAATAATCTAATATTAGATATTGTGTAATCTTGCTTAGATTTTTCTCTTTCTTGCTGTCAAAAATCCGACCATTGAAAGAGATTGTACTGGTTTGATCCCAACCCTTCAAGATTGTTATATAAGGATGCATGAGCAATCGATTTTCATAAAGAAGAGCCAAAAATTTCAGTAAAACTCTCTCTCATGTAAACATACTGTTTTTCTTCGCTGTTTTAGTGCAAAAACTTTGAGTACGAAAATATATTTGATTCACCATGCTTTTCCTAGGGTTGGACATGCCCGCTTAGGCCGTAGTGATGGCATATGGGAGGTTGTCTAATGGTGGGGAGCTTCTGAGTGACCAGAATATCTCCACTAATTATGTCCTTCCCTTTGTTCACAACAATGAGTGGAGGCTCAGGGACTGTGGGCTCGACAAAGATAGTCCTAGATGACTCTACATACCCGAGTCCAGTCTTGTCTGTTGGGCTCTTCTGGATTGACAGCATATGGGTTAGCTTTTCATCGGTGACCCTCTCTAACTGAAGCTGTGTCTCCAGTTGCTTCTCCTCTAGGTCTTGTATTTTGAGTAGTAGTGAACTCTTCACAGTCTATAAACTATTCAGCTCATAGATATGCTGCTTGAGAGTCTCCCTTAGCTTCTTGAACTCTAATGCCTTCTTGAGTTCTTCCCCGTCTTCATCACTGTGCTCTTAGTAAGAATCATCCTCTTCTACATGTGGAGCCACAAAGTGATGGGAATGGTGGGCCGAATCTTAAAGATCCCTTGCAAGTTTTACATGGGCCAATCACAAGGTCAAGACCTAAGAAGATCAAGGAAGCAATGCAAGGATTGGTGCAATCCACTTAGGCCGAGTTTGCAAATTTATCAAGCAGGACCCCAACATTCAAGTTGGGCTTGAAAGAAGAAGAACCAACTTTTAATCCATGTGGTTTCGTGGACTCTTTATTTCGTTAAGTATAGGCTTGTGGGCCTATTTTTATGTTTCTATGGTTGTAGGCATTTGGGCCTTTTTAATTCATTAAGTGGACTTCTTTTATTAGCTATAGGCTTTTAGTTTAGGTTTTGGTTGGCCCTGAAGATGTTCAGCCCATGTATTTTAATTTATGAAGGCCTTAGTAGGCCCTAGGGTTTCTTGGAAGTGTTTAAAAATACTTGTGGCCACACTTTGAAAAAAGTTGAATTTGAATGAAGTTTTTCTTCAGAGAAAACTTTTCAGTTTTCTCTAGTAGTTCTTGATTGAACTATGAACTTATCAAAGGCAAACCCTTTGTGGGGTTCGCACCAAATCTAGGTTCTTGAACTAGATTTCAACGGGTCTAGATCAATCTTCTTGATTTGATTCTAGGTTCTTGGAACGGTATTTCAACGGGTCTAGATTCTCTTGACTTGATTTTTGGCTTTCTTGGGTAGGCTTCAATTTGATTGTTGGTTCAAAAGGGAGTTCACATAATTTGGTATCAAAGCTCAGGCTCCAAATCAGCACTTACCTTGACACTAGTGCTCATGGGAGTACAAGCATCACTCTTCCCATTTAGACCGAACCGCTTGAACAGATCTTTAACATACTTAGATTGAGAGATGAATATTCCTTCAGATGTTTACTTGACTTGAAGCCCCAGAAAGTAGTTCAACTCACTAATCATGCTCATCTCAAACTCTTGCTTCATCTCATCAGAAAAATCATAGGCTTAGGAATCTAGAGTTGCTCCAAATATGATATCATCGACATAAATTTGAGCAATAAGTTTTTGATTACCTTGATTTCGGATTAAGAGAGTCCAATCAGCCTGTCCCCTTGTAAACCCTTTATGTAACGTCCGAGATATTTTGTAGCAATTAAAATACAAAATTTGGGTAAATAATTGATAGAATTTAATTTAATGTTATTAAAAATGCAAAGAAAATATATAAAAAGAAAAAGAAAAAAAAATAAAAAATAAAAAAAGAAGAATTAAGGGCCATACGGCCCTTCATTTGAAGCAGGTGGGGCGCACACCTGTGCCTCACATGCAGTGCACCCCGTTTTGGGGCACATCAAGAGAAAAGAAGAAGGGCCACGCGGCTCTTCTCAAAATAAATAAATAAATAAATAAGGTGTGGTGCCAGCGTGCGCCTCACTTAAAAAGAAAAGAAGAAGGGCCGTGCGCCCTTCTCAATGAAAAAAAAAAAAAAGGAAAAAAAAAAAAAGGTGAGAATGTGAGTTTTTTTTTTCCAAATCTACGAAGATCTAAGCCCCTAATCTCAAATCTAACTTCGGAAACGTGATCTACTAGTGTAGATCTACGTTTTGACTGATTGTTTTGAGGTAAATCGCTAAATTCATATTTTTGGATTTTTGGGAAAAATCTCATAAAATGTGAGTTTAATCCTATTTTTCTTTAGGTATTTGGCTCCTAGGAGGTTGCTTGAGGCTATCCAAACTTCGGATTTTGGTTTGGTGAACTTTGGGTAAGATTTCTCTAACCCTAACTTTTGAGTATAATTATTTAAGTTGTGTTTTATGTGATCAAGCCTAAGTGAATACCTTTTGGGTTAATATTATTGTAGTTAGAAACCGTAGAACTTTATGGGTAATTTATGACATAGCCTTTGAGCGATTCAAAGTGCTACTTAGCGTAATTACTAAATTAGTGCATTGTATCGTGTTTTAGTGGCGCTTGGTGAGTTGAACTTATAGTCGTTGGAATTGGTGTGCGAACGGTTTAAGGTTAGTATTCTACTCACTAAGGAACCCTAGGAACTTAGATTTACATTTTCGGTACTTGGTTGTTTATGGCTATGGAATTTTTTGATAAAATTGTTTGTGATTGAGTTGGGATATATTGGATTGTAGATTGTATAGATAAATGGATGTTGATAAATCTTGGATGTATATGGTTATGGAATTTTGATGAATATATGCATTGATGATTGAGTTGTGAAGTGATGAATGAAGAATTATGTTGAGATGGTTGAAATTGATATGTGATAATTATTAGGGATGGAATAACATGATGCTGAATATGTATATACATAGATATATGTGGTGGAATTGTGGGTGTGTGTAGAAGGAAAAATTGTTTGGACATACATGTGTAATAATAGGAGTATGATGAGGTAATCTGGTATAATGAGAACTTGTAGTTGATAGATGGTAAGTCCAGTGTTGTAGTATCTGGCACAGTGGTAGGCCAGAGGGTAGCAGCTCTTGGCTGAGATGTGTGGTAAGCCTAGTGTTGAAGCACTAGCACTTCTGAGATGTGCGCCCTGCGGGTCGTAGCTTTACGGGCGGTGTTGACGATAAGCCTAGCATTAAAGTGCTAGCACTTGTGAGTATGCGTGGAATATTCTTAGTAGACACCATGATAATATATAAGAGTGTGATGAACAGCGTGACTTGTACTCGATAATGTGTTGTTGTGTGAACTTAATGATTTGTGAATAACGCTGTTGAACCTCGCACTTCTTATTGAAGCGATTAACTCACACTTTCTATACGGATGTGAATATCACCACAACCGTATAGATGGAGCTTCTTTGGATGCAGGTACTGATGATGCGAAGGATCACTCTGTTGCACACTATGTGGAGTACTAAGACTAAGCACGTCGCTTGAGTCGTAGGGGTGTCGGATTCAGATAGTCCATTTTCTGTATTTTGTATATGGCTAGTGTAACTTGTAACACATAGATGTAGCCATTCTTTTGTATGCATAACCTATGTTTAGGTCTTAAACAGATAGACATTAATTGGCTCTTTTGTATAATGAACAGTTCATGATTATGATGTTGACTTCTGCAGTTAGATTTTGTAACTCTGATATATCAAGTACATGTTATGAAAAGTGTACTATGTGTTGGCTTGTGACATGTAGTCATGCCACTGTGATGACTCATTTGTATGTTTTCAAAAAAAAAAAAAAAAAATTGGATTATCACACTTTAGCCAAAGGGTAAGTAGTCATTCACTCGTACCATGCCCGGGGAACTTGCTTGAGGCCACATAGTGCTTTCTTCAGCTTGTAGACATGTTGAGAATGATGAGGATCTTGAAATCCTTTTCGCTGTTCTACATACACTTCTTCCTGAAGTATGCCATTTAGAAAGGCACTTTTAACATCCATCTGATACAACTTGAATCCAAGATGACAAGCAATGGAAAGTAGAATTCTAATGGACTCTAAACGGGCAATAGGAGCAAAAGTTTCAACAAAATCTACCCCTTTTAATCTGAGTGTACCCAACAAGACGAGCCATGTTCATCTGATTTATTCTTGAAGATCCACTTGGTGCCAATGACATTGTGATCAGTAGGTCTGGGAACAAGGGTCCATACATCATTTCTGGTAAACTAATGTAATTCTCCATGCATGGCAGCGATCCAGCTATCATCCTGTAGAGCATCAACCTTCTTCGGCTCAGTCTATGCGAGATAGCAGTTGTAAGTGATTTGCTACTTCATTTGAGGGCTGGATCACTCTATTTCTCAATCGAAGTCCTTCTTCAAGATTCCCAATAAGCTGCTGGGAGGGATGATTAAGCTTGACCAATGACTGTTTAGGAGAATTCGTGGGTTCATCCTCATCTTCAGATGCACTAGCTGTATTCTCAAAAGTCACAATAACTGGAGAATCTGGAAGAGACTCAACAGCTGAAGGAATGACAAGGTTTTCTTGAGTTGAGGAAGAAGGCATGATCATGTCAGCTGAAGGAATAGACAGCTCTTCAGGAATGGGCTGAATTTCCTCCCCCTTGCTAGATGCCCCAACTTCTTCATCATCAATTACCACATTGATTGACTCCATCATAGTTTCTATTCTTTTATTAAACACCTTGTAAGAACGACTGTTGGTGGAGTACCCCAAGAATATCCCTTCATCACTTTGGGATCAAATTTTTCCAAATTACTTCCAAATATCCGAAAGTACTTGACTGTAGGCCTCTTTCCTCGCCAAATCTCATAGGGAGTCTTGTTGGTTTTTGGCCTCAGATAGACTCTATTGATGATGTTGGTTTGTAATTGGCTGCATTCTGTTGGACAAAACCACTTTCATGTAATGATTTTTTTTATCAGGGGTTCAGTCATTTTCAGAAGTCTTCTTTTTCAGAGATATGTTTCTAAAAGATTCTGCACAGATTTCCTATCCCTAAAGCAAGTCGTGCATACAATGTTCAATCGTCTAGATGTCAAACTTCATGGTCCGGACGCTATCCTTGATAAGGCAAGTCGTGCAGAAGATGCTCAACCATTCGGATGTCAATCTACACTGTCCAGGTGGAATAACCACGTCGTCCGGATGGTTGCAGCTGTCTTCCCATATTTGTGTTTGGAAAGGAAATCATTTTACTTGTTGAACACTGAAAGGCATCCAGACATGTTGCTGAGACGTCCGAACGGATGCAACCTGCAACAGGTCGAAGCTTCTAGACACAGAAGGGAGTCCGGACGGAAAGTTCTCGTCGTCCAGATGGATATTGCTTGATTGTCGAGCATCCATACAAAATATCACGTCGTCCGGACGGATTCAAGGGAACTATCTTGAAATCTGTACAGAGTCTTCTTGAAGCACAAAACTGAAGTGTAGACTCTGAATAAAACTGTATCTCTGATTAAAAAGCAACATTACATAGAAGTGATTTTGTCCAACAGAATGCAGCCAATCACAAACTAACAAACTCCCCCTTTGGCCATTTTGGGACAAAAATCACTTTACCGGTTAAAAATACAATCCCGGTCCAAATCAAAAAATACTCCCACTTTTTGTCACAAAACCACAATAAAATTACTCCCCCTCAAAGTCTTAGAAGGACAAGGGTAAATAGAGTATCATTTACATACATGATGATACGCTTATCTTGACACTAATGCTCATGGGAGTACGGGCATGACTCTTCCTATCTAGACCGAATCACTTAACCAGATCGTTAGCATTCTTGGATTGAGAGAGGAAAATTCCTTTAGAAGTTTGTTTGACTTGAAGACCCAGAAAGTAGTTCAACTCACAATCATGCTCATCTCGAATTCCTGCTTCATCTTCTCAGAAAATTAATGGGCTTAGGAATCTTGAGTTGCTCCAAATATGATTTCATCAACATAAATTTGAGCAATGATCTTGTCTTTACCTTGATTTTTGATGAACAATGTCTGATCAGCTTGTCCCCTTGTAAACCCTTTAGCCAAAAGATATGTAGTCAAACGCTCATACCATGTTTAGGAGCCTGGTGCCGTGGGGCCTGATGCCTTGGAACTTGATGTCATGGAGCTTGATACTGGGGTGGAGATTCCTTGGAGCCTTAGCATACTTGGATTGAGAGAGGAAAATTCCTTTAGAAGTTTGTTTGACTTGAAGACCCGGAAAGTAGTTCAACTCACAATCATGCTCCTCAGAAAATTCATGGGCTTAGGAATCTAGAGTTGCTCCAAATATGATTTCATCAACATTAATTTGAGCAATGAGCTTGTGTTTACCTTGATTTCTGATGAACAATGTCCGATCAACTTGTCCCCTTGTAAACCCTTTAGCCAAAAGATATGTAGTCAAACGCTCATACCATGTTGAGGAGTCTAGTGCCGTGGGGCCAAATGCCTTGGAACTTGATGCCATGGAGCTCGATACTGGGGAGGTGATTTCGTGGAGCCTTATGCTGGGCCAGAGCCTTGAGGAGAGAGCACCGGGGTTGGACATACCCGCTTAGTCCGCAGTGATGGCATATGGGAGGTCATCTAATGGTGGGAGGCTTCTGAGTGAATTGAATATCTCCACCAATTACATCCTTTCCTTTGTCCACAATTGTGAGTGGAGGCTCGGGGACAGTGGGCTTGACAAAAACAGTCCTAGAAGTAAAAGGAATGTCAGAAAAAGGAGCTACATACCCGAGTCTGGTCTTGTCTATTGGGCTCTTCTGAATTGACAATACATGGGTGAGCTTCTCACCGGTGACCCTCTCCAACTGAAGCGGTGTCTCCAATAGCTTCTCTTCTAGGTCTTGTATCTTGAGCAGCAATGAACTCTTCTCAATCTGTAAGCAATTCAGTTCATGGATCTGCTGCTTATGAGTCTCCCTCAGCTTCTCGAACTCTACATAGAGGATTTTGTATGCCTCATTGAGTTCTGCTCCGTCTTCATCACTGTGCTCAGAGTAGTAAGAATCCTCCTCTTCATATGGAGCCACAAAGGCTAGAAACTTGTCTTGATTAAGAGATTCTTCTTCTTCGCACTCATCACTGAGAGTCGCATTATAAGCCTTCCCTTTTCCCTGCTTGAGATTCCCACAATCAGCCCGTATATACCTAAAACCTAAGCATTCAAAACATCTGGGGCCTCTTGTGTAATGACCCACTTTTTACAAAAAAACGTAAGTGAAAATTTCGATTTTCACGTATCATTACGACGTCATCAGAGTTAAATAATTGGCAGCGGAATATATATTTTCTTTTAAAAATAGGAAACATAACACAACAGAGCTGAATGAATTATCTCATTATATCCTAAATTATTAAAACATGAACCATGAGTTTTAATACCATAAATACACTCAAAGCCATAACATGTGTCACATGCGACACTTAATAAATAACCATTGTTTATCCTACATATCAAATATTACATATTAAAAGTCTTAGCCTTAAACTCGTATATGGTTGTGGTTAACACCACAATCCCATATTGTCAGCACAGTGAGTCAACTTTCTCCAATAACATAACGAAATACTAAATCATTTAAAAGTACACCACACAATATTATGATGACAGTTATATGTATGCATAATCTTAGTCTTTGCCTTAGGACTTTAACCTACAGTCTTATTCTTACGTATTGCCTCAAGACTTAAGCCATCGGTCTTAATCTCCTGATTAGTGCCAGAGGACTCTAACCTTGGTCTTACCATTATTGGTGATTACTGATCAGTGCCTAAGGACTCTAACCGCCTTTGGTCTTATTTGAACCTATGGTCTGAATCAGCACTGCCTTGGGACTCCAACCATCAGTCTTTTGTCATGGGAAATTAACCTTCGATCTTCAGAGATTGATTGATGCCTTGGGACTTTAGCCCGCAGTCTGTGATCCATTAGTGCCTTAGGATGTCAACCCTTGGTCTTTTTATTAACAAGTTTATATCTTCTCACAGTAAATATGCAATGACAGTTTATCAACATGTTCACCATTAAAATAGACATGGTTCCAAACAAAATGCCAAACAACTTGTATACAATTAAAGAAACTAGAAATCAAAACATCATCAAAGACCACCACATATCTCCAGTGAGTAAGAAATACTCACAGTTATTTCTTTGCTTCAGAAAAGTGTTCACACAAATATTAGCTGCAATATAATTTAATACCGATAATAGTGAATTAGTTCAAATCACTAATAGACTCATCTTAACACTATTTTCATTTTTAATCTTTAAACCTTAACATAATCTCTAATATCATTTAAACATAATAATGGCATATAAAATTAGTTAATTATAATGCCACATATTTCATGTGGGCATTATAACAACATTTATTTATTAAATGACCAAAATATCATTTTTCATTAAAAACGGTTATTTACATAACAACCATATATATAAATCACATAAGTATAATATCCTATTTTTATAAAAATAGATATAACAGTTAATATAGCTATTTTGTCATAGTTATAAAATAAGAATATAAAATTGAGCAGAAGAACAACATTAATATTAATAATGCCTAATATTACTTTTAAAACAATTGGGCGGCGCAACAGCGCTTTTATAAAATAATGACTTTTTGCTCGGGCATCACAACAACGTGTTTTATAAATCATTTGCGCCACATGAAAAGCCCTGTTTAAAAACACAACATTAAAACGTTAGCACATATTAAAACTCAAAAAATCACAAGCTTTAAAACAAAGCTTTATTTGACACTAAATATCCTTTTACATTAAAATTGCCCTTTTTCACTTTTATCCATTATTTCTTTTCTTTCATCAATTAATTAAATATACAAATATATTACATAAAATCTGGTATATAAATATATATGTAACACACATGATTCTTTTCCTTTTGGGACCAACGTACAGAGAGAGTGAGGTCCTTATTCTTTTGTCTTTTATTTCTTTTTCTTTCCTTATCTTATCTTTTCCTCTTCTACTCTTTTCTTTCTTTCCTGTTTCTTTCTTCTACTATTTTTCTTTTTATTCACTCTGACTCCACTGCAGGTGAGCCGAGAGAGTGAGAAGCAGAGAGGTGAAGAGGAGAAAGAGAGACTTACGGTGAGGATCCTTTTCCTCTGGACAACCCGATCAAACAGAGAGAGAGACAGTGAGAGAGTCTGAGAGAGATGCATATATATATGAAAAGAAGAGGGAAGAAGAGTCCTTCTTTCCTGGAGAAAACCGAGAGGTAGAGAGACATGAGAGAACTTACCCGATGAAGCAACACCACCAAAACAGAGAGAGGGAAGAGATTACAGAGAGTAACCGAGAGAGAAAATGAGAGAATGAAGAAGAGAGTGATGCGTGAATGAAGGGAGGGGTTGCACCTATATTTATACACTATTGAGAGGCCAAGATCGGTTTGAGTCACCATTGATCAAAGGTTGGGGATTACACAAGTGTTCGGTGGGCAGCAAGAGAATAGAAAACCATCATTTCAAACTCTAATATCTCTTATCTCCTTCTAATCGGTACTTAGATTTCTAACTAACCATTCCTAAACTTAACTTGGTTCTCATAGTGATTAAACTGATTTAAAGGGTATGTGTGGGCTGGGGCTGGGCACCAACGTGTACTGGGTTTGAAATGTTGATGGGCTGGGCTGCACATGGGCTGGGTTGCACATGGGCTGGGTTTGATCATGTGGGAATAAAATGGGCCCACAATGTTATATATTAATTTTTGTCCAAATCAGGGGTAGTATTTTTCGCGGGTGTTTTTGTACTCTTAACGAAGTCCAAAAATTACAAAATTCGGAGGGTAGCTAGAGGACTTCGAGACAAGCATTCTGACTTTTGAATCGACCAAAACAGAGTTCATTTGACTCGATTTCTGTCATTCTAAAGTTTAAGGTCCATTTGAACTTTTATTAAATTGAAACTATAAACGCAATCAATGAATATTTATTTTTATAAATATTCATATATATTATTTTGCCTTATTATTAGGTCTTAAAATATAATTTAAGACATTATATTTTATGTGTTAAAATCTGGGGCGCTACATCTTGGGTCTTTCTTCTCAGCTTCCTCAGGTTTAGACTTTTTAGGGGCTTTCTTCAGTTTTTCGGAGAATTTCTTCTTGAATTGATCATTCCTCATTAATCTTTGAAATTTCTTGGCCAGCATTGCCACGACATCTTCTTCTTTCTCAGAGTCTTCTTCAAATGAGACTTTGGCTTTCTTTTTAGATGCCTTGAGGGCAATTAGCTTTCTTCACTTTTTTAGATGCAGGGACAGCTCATAGGTTTGAAGAAATCCCACCAACTCTTCAATCTTCATCTTTTCTATGGATGAGTTTTACCTCCGAGACAGTCTTCCCAAGACTCACCATCGAGTTTCTTAAGTTGCTCTCATCTTGGAGTAAAACTCTCTGAATGTCTCATCATCCAACATCTTAATCTCTTCAAATCTAGAAATTAACATTTGAAATTTGGCAGATTTAACAAGTTTTGTGCATTCATATGTTGTTTCTAAGACTTGCCATGCTTCTTGAGTAGTTCCACAGTTTGAAATTGCAGTAAATTCAAACGGAGAAAGCACTTGACATAGAGCATGGAGGGCTTAATCATTAAAAAGTCGTATGTTCCTTTCATTTTCAAGCTCAATATTCGTATCCACTAGCTCAATCCAACCAGTTTCAATAGTTTTCCAACAATCAATGAATTTTAAAAAGAAACGCATACGAGATTTCCAATAGCCCTATTTCGTGTCATCAAAGGCAAGAATAGTTGTAAGATTTTGAGACATATTAAAATAAAATAGAAGTCAATTAAAAAATTAAGTGACTTCTAATTTAACATGCGTGTGTGGAACATGTAACAAAATATTGTAAAAGCGGAATTTAAATAACACAAATATTTTGTTAATAAAGTGGAAACTCAATTAAGAGAAAAACCACTCCAGGGCAGCGAAACCCAGATATCCACTATTCAGAAGACAAAACTAGTTACAAAGCAATAGTACTCATATATACCCTTATGCAGTGGTCGTACCTTGAACTCTGACGTGTAACCCAACACAAATGCCTCCCAACCAAGTCACCTACTTGAAGGAGTCTTCAATGAAATCATTTACCTTAGGGATCATCCTTAAGATAGACTTCACACTAACACAGCAACAGCATTTCGGCAACGGTTTGAGAGCAAACTAATTAGCACAATTACTCCTAAATTATACTTTCTAAGCACTATGGAATTCACCAATCATACTTATCTCAAATTCCTACTTCATCTCCTAAGAAAATTCATGGGCTTGGGAATCTAGAGTTGCTCCAAATATGATATCATCAACATAAATTTGAGGAATGAGCTTATGATTACCTTGATTCCTAATGAATAGAGTCCGATCAGCTTGTCCTCTCATAAGCCCTTTAGCCAAAAAATATGTAGTCAGTCGCCCATACCATGCTCAAGGAGCCCGCTTAAGACCATACAGAGATTTCTTCAGCTTGTAAACATGATGAGGATTATGAGGATCTTGAAACCCTTTTGGCTGTTCTACATATACTTCTTCCTGAAATATGCCATTCAGAAATGCACTTTTTACATCCTTCTGGTATAACTTGAATCCAAGATGACAAGTGATGGAGAGAAGAATTCTGATGGATTCTAACCTGGCAACAGGAGCAAAATTTTCATCAAAGTCTATCCCTTCAATCTGAGAATACCCTTGAGCAACGAGGCGTGCCTTATTTCTGACCACTGTACCATGCTCATCTGATTTTTATTCTTGAATATCCACTTGGTGCCAATGATATTATGATCAGCAAGTCTGGGGACAGGCTATACTTGGGTTTGGGCATTCTAAAAAACTCACAAGGCTCGTGGGTTTGTTAAGGCGAAGCTTGGAAATCACTCAGCCAGTGTGGGTCTTCAATTCGGCAACACCCAAAAATTCGGCACCCTCTTGTCTTCATCTTCACTTAGTAATGGGCAAGAAAACACGATCGACACCCAGAATTTTCGGCACCCTCTCCTCTTCAACTCTCGTCTTCAACTTCACTCAGTAATGGGCAAGAAAACACGGTCCCCTCTTCAACTCTCTCGTCTTCAACACGGCACCCTCTCGCCTTCAACTCTCATCTTCACTCAGTCCACGGCAATAAAAACTGTTGACACCCTCCTTCGGCACGGTCCGCCCAGTCGGCCCCCTCTAAATCTCTCCACGATCGTAAACCCTAGAAAAGAAGACAAAGTAAAAAATGCCCAAATCAAATCGCGCATTAAAATTTACCGAATGGCATTATTATAAAAAATTGCCAAGAAATTTACACTCACTGTTTCGAAGGGCACAATGGGAATTTCAACGTTAGGGAGAGGGGTATTTTTGGGCTTCTTGGCTACAAGGGGCACGTGCACGGCACGCAGATCGGTTTCCATCCATTTACACGGCACAAAGTAACGGATGGGGTCAAAAACCAAGCAAATGGTAGTTCGGGGGGCCGGACTGCAAGCATTGGTAGTTCAGGGGCCAACTAGAGAACGTGTAACGCCCCGAATTTGAGCCTGCAAATTCGTAAGCAGAAACCTCCGGTTTCCACGTGACATTACTACATCAGAGATAAACTCTCGCAGCGGAATATATTTTTTTCTTCTAATGCCTTAGGAATTGATAGCATAACACATTTAGAGCTGACTGAAATACCTCGGTACATTTATTAAAAGTTACTTATGTTTATCTTTACATGTCATATGCACACTAGGTGCATCAAAATTAGTGCCACAGGCAGCACATAAGCATATAACATAAAACATGACGAACATGACATTGTTATAAATATTTACATGCCATAAAACAAAACACATATAAGCGCAACTAGTAATTTCTAAGCTAGCACATGATAGTTCGTTGATGGTTTCAAAAACCATCAAAACTGGCATATGGGTCCATGCCTTCATTCTCCAGATCTGCATCAGTAACTATGCAAATATGGCGTTATCATATTTGCATAGACAAACAAGTGAGTCATCTATTTTCATATCTACGTTACCATCAATCTAATAACAGTTCATATAGAATGCAAATGTAAGGGTTGTATGAATATGCATCGTAGTAACTATTTAGTTTGTGTTTTAGGATCATCTTACTTCAGACCTCTCGTTCTAGGTTATCTGAACCCGTTCACGTCCTTTGCCTCACACTTAAAGTCTTACCTGTTTGTACTGGAATCCTACTGGTCCCAGCATTAGTTATATATTAGGCCTTCGGATACCCCTGGGTCACTCTGAACCCCCTGGATCCACTGACTAACCTTCCTTCCCCTTGCTACTACATCAGCTTGTTGATGGCTATCTCATCAGCCGTTATATTAATTGGACACAACATGCAATGCATGAACAACCACATGCAATAAACACACACCACACAGTCCTAATGAAACATAGAATCATTCCTCAGTAAGTACATCCATACTTACCCTCTTCCCCGTGTAGTCCTTAGACTTCTTTTCTGTATAAAAATCCATCCATACAATAATATACAAATCAATTATCTATCAAACAAATCATTGTTTATAGACCCTCATCTCTCTATATTTATTATTATCCATCACTTCATTATATTTGAGACGATCACTTACGATAATCGTAAAACCTTGGTTCATAATTTGATGACGAGGCTATATGACCAATACCACCAAATATGAACTTGAAGGATTAAAATATATCATAAGGACAATAAGAGTAAATACGATCAACTCATGAAGGTCATAAGATCAGTCATGAGGACAGTGAAATTTAAATACGAAATATAAATACGATCAACTCATGAAAGTCAGAAGATCAGTCATGAGGACAATGAAATATAAGTACGAAATATAAATACGATCAACTCATGAAAGTCATAAGATCAGTCATGAGGACAATGAATTTTAAATACGCAATATAAATACGATCAACTCATGAAAGTCATAAGATCAGTCATGAGGACAATGAAATTTAAATACGAAATATAAATACGATCAACTCATGAAAGTCATAAGATCAGTCATGAGGACAATGAAATTTAAAAGCAGTTTATATTACCCTTTACTTTAATTCTTTTATCTCTTAAGCTTATTGGGTCTTTTAAACAATTCATAAAAAGTAATGAAATCAAATAGTAAGGAAGAAGTGTCAAGATTTACTTACCAATTTGATTTGGAGAGAAAAATAACTTCAAGAACACCGAAGTGGTTGTGTAGTAGAAGGAGAGAAAAATGGAGAGAAAACCAAAGCACAAAGCTTTCAAGGAAGTTGTCTAGGATTTGTGTGGAAAACAAGGAGCCTTGCATGCTTATTTATAGGAGGAAGGTAGGGGTATTTAGGTCCAAAATGTAATAAAAGAATTAGCTTATTGGATAATGTCTTGTAAATTTGGAATTTAGAATTTTCGTCCAACTAGAGGGCAGCCTACTCCGAGAATTATTTCGATGGTCAAACCTACTCCGATTGACGTGAAATTTTGAGGGTAGATAGAGGACTTCATGACAAACATTTTCTCTTTTTGGTTTGTCTCATTTTGAGTTCGTTTTGACGTAGTTTCGGTCAAGTCAAAGTTTCTGTCTATAAAGCCAAAATATCTTTTATCCACTTTCAGCGTTCACACTGGCTTTATTGATTTTTCTTCCTTTTCATGATTGCTTTTGAGATATCCTATCCTTTCATCATTACTCTTGTTTTTTATACATAAATGTTTCTAGAAGCATGGAGATATTATTCTTGACAGTTTTTCGTTTAATATCGACAGTTGGGTTATTTAGGCTCGGGTCAAAAAGTCAACTGGTGGACTTTTTTACTAACTTTTGCCATATGATAGATCTTTCTTTTGTAAGTACAACGGTCTTTGAATTATCTAAATCTGAGTTCGTTTGACCTATTTTCGGTTCAATCAAAGTTTAAAGCTTAAATGTAACTTTTAAGTTTTTAAGGGTTTTTAGGTTTTGATCTTTTAATTTTTCGAAACAACTTTAGGTTTGCTTATAAAAACATGTGGATATTGTTTCCTCAACAATATCAATGATTTCTTAAGAGCTTGAATTTACTGGGCGTTACATCCTACCCATCTTATCGGAATTTCGTCCCCGAAATTTGCAAACTAAGTTATGCCAAAAGAAAAAATTTACACTAAGTAAGAAAATTTCAAGTAGAGATGTTACTTACCTTAATTATCTTCAAAGTCACTAAGACATGGCTTAGTGGAGGACTGAGGTAACTCTCTCCCTAGTTGATCTTGAGGTATGGTTTGATGTACAGAGTTTTCAATTTTATGTTAACTCCATGATATTTGACAATTATCAAAAAGGGTGTAAGAAAATAATGTTTTCAAATCATACTATCTTTACCTGGGTATTTGGTTTTATATAGTACCATGATCTATTTATGGGCTCAACATACCGACTATAGTATGTATTCACAGCTACTACTCGCAAACTATTTTAAACACAATTACTACCGTAAAAGTTATTTAATTATAAATACTACGTCATAAATCACGAAAGTATTAAACATACCTACTTCAAAGTGGCTCATGGGAATAGGTACGGGTATTTGCTCCTTATCTCTTGTTCTAACTCCCAAGAAGCTTCTTCTACTTCATGGTTTTGCCATAGAACTTTTACTAGTGGTATTGTCTTTGTCCTCAGTTGTTGTACTTTTCGATCCAAGATCTGCACCGGCTTCTCTTCATATTTCAAATCTGCTTGAACTTGTAAGGGTTCAAAGTCTATCACGTGTAACGGGTCGTGCACGTATTTTCGTAGCGTGGAAACGTGGAATATGTCATGTACACCAGCTAGGTTAGATGGTAATTCAACTCTATAGGCGACCGGACCTACGACCTCCGTCACTAAAAAGGGACCGACATACCTTGGACTTAGCTTTCCCTTTTTACCAAACCGCATGACTCCTTTCATCGGTGATACCTTCAGGAATACTTGGTCACCAACTTTGAATTCTAGCTTGCGTCGTCGTGTATCAGCATAACTCTTTTGGCGACTTTGTGCGGCCAGCATCCGCTTTCGAATTAAGGTAATCTTGTCTTTAGTATCCTGGATTATCTCCGGTCCTACTAGCTGTCTTTCTCCAACTTCATCCCAATATAGTGGTGATCTGCATTTCCGTCCATAGAGCGCTTCGTATGGAGCCATTCCAATAGTTGCCTGAAAACTATTGTTATAGGCAAACTCAACTAACGGTAAATATTGAATCCATTTACCTTTAAAGTCCATCACGCAAAGTCTCAACATATCTTCCGAAATTTGAATGGTTCTTTCTGATTGGCCATCGGTTTGAGGATGGTATGCTGTGCTAAGAGTTAGCTTTGTCCCCATGGCATCTTGTAAACATTGCCAAAAACGAGAGGTGAATTGCGCATCACGGTCAGATACAATAGAAGCAGGTATTCCATGTAGTCTGACAATCTCTCTTATATATAATTCTGCTAGCTTAGGAACAGGGTCGGTAATTTTGATAGGGATGAAATGAGCACTTTTCGTAAGTCTGTCAATAACGACCCAAATAGCATCATGCCCATTGAGTGTTTTTGGCAAACCTACAACAAAGTCCATTGCAATTTGATCCCATTTCCATTCTGGAACGTTGAGAGGTTAGAGTGGACCGGCTGGTCTTTGGTGTTCTGCCTTCACTTGCTGACAAGTGGGGCATTGCGCTACATATTCTGCGATATCACGCTTCATTCCCTGCCACCAAAATCCCTTTTTCAAATCCTGATACATTTTCGTGCCTCCCGGATGTATGGTGTACCTAGTCTTATGTGCTTCGTTGAGTATGTCCCTTCTCAATTCTACATCATTGGGTATAACAGTTCTGGCATCACCTGTTCTTAAAAGGTCATCTTCTGTGAAATAGAAACCTGGAGCTTTACCCTGGCTCGTCTTCTCCATCAGTTGTTGCAACCCAAGGTCGTTCTCCTGAGCAATCTTAATTCTGTCAGTAGTTAATGGTCGGATAATAAGAGCTGCTAGGATGGCATCCTTTACGCTTGGCGCCACATCCAGCTGGATCATTCCCAATTGCTTGGCGAGTTGATTAGGGGTAGGCGTTGAGTTCGTTGATGCACCCTGCGATTTCCTACTCCAAGCGTCTGCGCCTACATTTGCTTTCCCTGGATGGTATAGAATATAGCAATCGTAGTCTTTTAACAATTCTAACCACCTACGCTGCCTCAAATTCAATTCTTTTTGCGAGAAGATATATTTTAGACTTTGATGATCAGTATAAATTTCTACCTTCTCACGAAAAAGGTAATGTCTCCAAATTTTTAAAGCAAAAACTACAGCAGCTAGTTCAAGGTCATGAGTAGGATAGTTTCTCTCGTGGTCTTTCAACTGTCTAGAGGCGTAAGCTATAACTTTATCTTGCTGCATGAGTACGCACCCTAGTCCTTTAAGAGAGGCATCACTAAAAACTACGAATTTCTCAGACTCTCTTGGCAGAACAAGGACAGGTGCAGTTACTAACCTCTTTTTCAGCTCTTGAAAGCTTGCTTCGCACTTATCATTCCATTGAAAATGAGCATTCTTTTTAGTGAGGGCGGTCAAAGGGCCGGAAAGATTGGAAAAACCTTCTACAAATCTTCGGTAGTAACCTACCAATCCAAGAAAGCTGCGGATTTCATGGACGTTGGTTGGCCGCTCCTAGTTGACGACAGCCTCAATTTTGCTAGGATCAACTGCTATTCCATCTTTTGAGATAACGTGCCCTAAGAATGAAACTTTCTCCATCCAAAATTCGCACTTCTTGAGTTTAGCAAATAACTGCTTTTCCCTTAGAACATTTAGTACTGTTTTCAGATGCTCCCTATGTTCTTGATGATTAGTCGAGTAAATTAAAATATCATCAATAAACACAACTACGAACAAATCGAGGTACATATGGAAAACACGATTCATTAGATCCATAAATACCGACGGTGCGTTAGTCACCCCAAAAGGCATGACTCGGAATTCGTAATGACCTTACCTCGTTCGAATCGCCGTCTTTTGCACATCTTCTTCCTTTACCTTAAGTTGATGGTATCCCGATCGAAGGTCGATTTTCAAGAATACCTTGGCTTCCTTCAATTGATCGAACAAGTCGTCAATCCTTGGTAAAGGATATTTATTCTTTATGGTAACGCGGTTTAGCTCCCGGTAGTCTATGCATAGTCGCATAGTCCCATCTTTCTTCTTGACAAACAATACCGGTGCTCCCCACGGTGATACGCTTGGGCGTATGAATCCTCTGTCCAAAAGTTCTTGGAGTTGTTTCTTTAGCTCTTTCAACTCGGCGGGCGCCATGCGATAAGGTGCTTTGTGAATGGGTTTAGTTCCCGGGATCAAATCGATGGTAAACTCAATCTCACGATCGGGTGGCAATCCTGTCACAACCTCGGCAAATACGTTTGGGTAATCGCACGCCACTGGAATATCTTCCAACGTACGCTCCGCTTCTGGTTTTGCCGTCACATAAGCTAAGAACGCTGATGCTCCTTGTCGTATATTCCTTGTAGCTTGTATTGCAGAAAGTAGCGGTGGAGTAGCTCACGTAAAAGATCCGTTGAATTTAAATCTTTCAACACCTGGCAATTGAAAAACGACTACCTTCTCTCTACAATTTATACTCGCATAATACTTTGATAACCAGTCCATGCCTAGGATTACATCATATCCTAGAGATTTAAACACTGATAGATTGATGGGTAGGTTCCTTCCTTTTATATTGATTGGACAGTTCTCTACCATTTTATCGCATACGACTTTCTTTCCTCCAGGGGTTTCAACCGTAAGACTTTGTACTAAAGGTCGTGTGCTAACATGACGTAATTTAATGTATGCCTCATAAATGAATAAATGTGTAGCTCCTGAATCAAAAAGAGTACACACAAGGATACCAAACAAAAAGATGGTACCTATCACAACATCGTTAACACCTCTCGTTTTTCTTCTTCGTCTACCTCAACAGGAGTTAAGGTATACACCCTTGCTTAGGCGGGTTGTTTGGATGGGTATGTCACCTGCAACGCTGGTCGCCTCTTTAGTTCGTAAGCGGCGGATGATTCGCGCATTCCTCTTTCAGCAACTGATGCTATATCAACCAATTTGACAAAGTTTCTAATCTTGTGGCACATAACTCTTTCCTTAATACGAGGATTAAGGCCAGTTTCGAAACGTTCCGCCTTTGTTTCCTCATCCGGGATTAGGTTGAGGCCAAACCTTGATAATTCAATAAACCTCGAGGAATATTGCTCTACCGTCATTGTGCCTTGCACCAGATTCTGAAATTCAATGGCCCGTATCTACCTTTGTGCCCTTGGAAAGAAACGCCCATTAAATTCTTTTACAAACCTATCCCAAGGGATAACAACTCCACATCCCAACTCTATTCCTAAGAGTCCTTTCTTAGACTTCCACCATCTTGCAGCTTCATCGGTTAACCTTAGTATTGTATAATTAACCTTTTGCTCATCAGTACAGCCAAGGGTCTCATGCAATAGCGCGATATCCGTAATCCAAGCTTCAGCAACTAACGGTCCCTGCATTCCATCAAATAGGCGAAATTGCTGGCTAGCAAAATCGCGCATAGAACAACCTACCTGCACCACTCGACCGGCAGGTTGTGGAATTCTTGCCACTACTTCAGCAAACTGCCTAGTTGTTTCAGCCATAAATTGAGCTAAGGCCGGATTCACTCCATCATTAAATGGTGGAGGTGGGGGTGGGAATTCGTTATCATGGTTGCCATGACGATGGTTTCCGTAGTTTTCGTTACGAACAGGGTAACGTCGAGGTGCCATAATTCTGTACCATCGCATCAAGTTTAATCACCAAAATAATAATTAATTTAAATACTACACAATACATTTAATCACATAGATACATATTGATTAGCTTCAAAAGCTTATCATTCTCTAATTCTTACAAAGATATTACACACAAAAGTTTTTATTTTATTTAGGGTACATAGCATATTTAAACAAAACTGATACTTCTACAGTTCTATAATTATTCATTTACTATTATTCCCGACTCAACACTAGATTCTTCAAACGAAATTTTTTACGTGGTTTATAAAATCATTTATTAAAAGTAGCTCTTGGTTATGCTCTAGTTTCTAGGTAGGTCAATTCCAATGGTCACCTGAGCGAACTGCTCTGATACCAAACTGTAACGCCCGGAATTTGAGCCTGCAAATTCGTAAGCAGAAACCTCCGGTTTCCACGTGACATTACTACATCAGAGATAAACTCTCGCAGCGGAATATATTTTTTTCTTCTAATGCCTTAGGAATTGATAGCATAACACATTTAGAGCTGACTGAAATACCTCGGTACATTTATTAAAAGTTACTTATGTTTATCTTTACATGTCATATGCACACTAGGTGCATCAAAATTAGTGCCACAGGCGGCACATAAGCATATAACATAAAACATGACGAACATGACATTGTTATAAATATTTACATGCCATAAAACAAAACACATATAAGCGCAACTAGTAATTTCTAAGCTAGCACATGATAGTTCATTGATGGTTTCAAAAACCATCAAAACTGGCATATGGGTCCATGCCTTCATTCTCCAGATCTGCATCAGTAACTATGCAAATATGGCGTTATCATATTTGCATAGACAAACAAGTGAGTCATCTATTTTCATATCTACGTTACCATCAATCTAATAACAGTTCATATAGAATGCAAATGTAAGGGTTGTATGAATATGCATCGTAGTAACTATTTAGTTTGTGTTTTAGGATCATCTTACTTCAGACCTCTCGTTCTAGGTTATCTGAACCCGTTCACGTCCTTTGCCTCACACTTAAAGTCTTACCTGTTTGTACTGGAATCCTACTGGTCCCAGCATTAGTTATATATTAGGCCTTCGGATACCCCTGGGTCACTCTGAACCCCCTGGATCCACTGACTAGCCTTCCTTCCCCTTGCTACTACATCAGCTTGTTGATGGCTATCTCATCAGCCGTTATATTAATTGGACACAACATGCAATGCATGAACAACCACATGCAATAAACACACACCACACAGTCCTAATGAAACATAGAATCATTCCTCAGTAAGTACATCCATACTTACCCTCTTCCCCGTGTAGTCCTTAGACTTCTTTTCTGTATAAAAATCCATCCATACAATAATATACAAATCAATTATCTATCAAACAAATCATTGTTTATAGACCCTCATCTCTCTATATTTATTATTATCCATCACTTCATTATATTTGAGACGATCACTTACGATAATCGTAAAACCTTGGTTCATAATTTGATGACGAGGCTATATGACCAATACCACCAAATATGAACTTGAAGGATTAAAATATATCATAAGGACAATAAGAGTAAATACGATCAACTCATGAAGGTCATAAGATCAGTCATGAGGACAGTGAAATTTAAATACGAAATATAAATACGATCAACTCATGAAAGTCAGAAGATCAGTCATGAGGACAATGAAATATAAGTACGAAATATAAATACGATCAACTCATGAAAGTCATAAGATCAGTCATGAGGACAATGAATTTTAAATACGCAATATAAATACGATCAACTCATGAAAGTCATAAGATCAGTCATGAGGACAATGAAATTTAAATACGAAATATAAATACGATCAACTCATGAAAGTCATAAGATCAGTCATGAGGACAATGAAATTTAAAAGCAGTTTATATTACCCTTTACTTTAATTCTTTTATCTCTTAAGCTTATTGGGTCTTTTAAACAATTCATAAAAAGTAATGAAATCAAATAGTAAGGAAGAAGTGTCAAGATTTACTTACCAATTTGATTTGGAGAGAAAAATAACTTCAAGAACACCGAAGTGGTTGTGTGGTAGAAGGAGAGAAAAATGGAGAGAAAACCAAAGCACAAAGCTTTCAAGGAAGTTGTCTAGGATTTGTGTGGAAAACAAGGAGCCTTGCATGCTTATTTATAGGAGGAAGGTAGGGGTATTTAGGTCCAAAATGTAATAAAAGAATTAGCTTATTGGATAATGTCTTGTAAATTTGGAATTTAGAATTTTCGTCCAACTAGAGGGCAGCCTACTCCGAGAATTATTTCGATGGTCAAACCTACTCCGATTGATGTGAAATTTTGAGGGTAGATAGAGGACTTCATGACAAACATTTTCTCTTTTTGGTTTGTCTCATTTTGAGTTCGTTTTGACGTAGTTTCGGTCAAGTCAAAGTTTCTGTCTATAAAGCCAAAATATCTTTTATCCACTTTCAGCGTTCACACTGGCTTTATTGATTTTTCTTCCTTTTCATGATTGCTTTTGAGATATCCTATCCTTTCATCATTACTCTTGTTTTTTATACATAAATGTTTCTAGAAGCATGGAGATATTATTCTTGACAGTTTTTCGTTTAATATCGACAGTTGGGTTATTTAGGCTCGGGTCAAAAAGTCAATTGGTGGACTTTTTTACTAACTTTTGCCATATGATAGATCTTTCTTTTGTAAGTACAACGGTCTTTGAATTATCTAAATCTGAGTTCGTTTGACCTATTTTCGGTTCAATCAAAGTTTAAAGCTTAAATGTAACTTTTAAGTTTTTAAGGGTTTTTAGGTTTTGATCTTTTAATTTTTCGAAACAACTTTAGGTTTGCTTATAAAAACATGTGGATATTGTTTCCTCAACAATATCAATGATTTCTTAAGAGCTTGAATTTACTGGGCGTTACAGAACGAGTGGTAGTTTTGGAGTCTTTTTTGTATTTAACCCTATTAATTTAATTTTAGACCCAGCAGCCGAGCACGTATGTGGAAGGAAGCCCAGAATTTGGAAAGAATATTGTTTTGTCCTAAACATGTTCGTGCGTGCCATACAAATATAGAAATATTTTGTGTTTGAACCAAAAACACACCAAGCAGCACCGCATGCACCACATTCAAGATCCTCTCCGATCCAGATTTGGCAAGCCGAGAGACACAAATGCTTTCAAGGAAGTTCCAGTAGCTCGATCTTTACACGTGCACGTTGTTCCTTAAGGAAAGCTGAACAGCAGCAAATCATGCACAAAAGGTAACACGTTTATTTTGGGCAGACCTGGGCACCGAATAGTATCATGTCTTTCCACGATAGAGCAACAGCTACATGTACACATCTTTCCTTGGCAAGAGCAGCCGAATCCATGCAATACCTGGCAGCACAGATTTCCTTCCAATACAGCCAGCATCAAGACAGTGAAGATATCTTCCCCATACATGTGAAGTTTGCAGCACCGACTTGCCATGTATCTTTAATTTCCTTAACTAACGAACGTGACCTGGATCTTTTTCTTGTGAATTTACATGAACGTGGAGACGATGGAGTGCGTGATTTTAGACTCAGCCAAGATGTGATTTCTTTCCACCTGGAAGCACCGAAATATACACATGGGTCTTTCCATAATTGGCAGCACTAGGAAAATACGCGTTCTCTAGGAGGAAGTTGCAGCATTTTCACACGAGCTTCCTTCCAAAGCAGCACCGAACAAGGACGTGAACTCCATATCTGAGTAACAAAGGCGCAGCTCCTTACACCTGATTTTCTCCAAGACCTGTGCACCGAATCAAGACATGCCTCTTCATAAAGATTCTATCCAAATTAAAGCTGGCAGCACAGTTTTGGAAGGACACTGCTCCTTCCAGGAAAGAATGTTAGATATAATCAACATATTATTAAACTAACATGCGCAGCGGAAATAAATCAAGAATCAGGTTTAGGCTTACCTCCGGCCATTGTTGCTCAAGCACTTCTTCAACACTTCTGCAAAATAAATTTTGAGGTATCTTCTAACCTATGCCTTTCGCTTTATGGTTGTACTGATGGTGTACACAGGCACTCAATTTATAGGCTAGGTCAGGGACCCTCAAATTGGTAAATACCATATTGTTCCTCCCATTAAGGAAACAATTTTATTAATTGATTTTTGAAATCAATTAAACGATTCCATTACGGTAATCTAAATTAATAGAAATTACTATAACCATAATACCGTATATTATATTTATTATATTAAAATATAATAAATATAATAAACACTATAATATGTGATATAAAGGCCACATAAGGAAAAAATATCTTACATTCTCCCACTTGGCCTTTATGACACATGACCTTATGATATTAGGTTCTTTAGTTTGGCCAATCTCTTATGGAATCCTCCAATTCAAATAAAAAATGTTTCACACAAATCATGGCGGTAAAACTATTATAAAATTAGGTCATCCCTTCCATGTATCACAATGTAAACCATTCCTTATGTGAGTACCTTATGGATAGTTAAGCTTTATGAATGAACTTCCTATAAGTCATTCGGGTCCAACTTTATTTATCCTCATAGATAAAATAACAAATGTGCACAATAAACTTTATTACAATAACTTTATGTCTATAGATCAAAACTGAGTACAAAATGAATCAACAAGTCCCAAATGGTCCACATGACCTTTAAATTGTTTCACCGGTAAACCTTTTGTCATGGGGTCCGCAACCATTGATTCTGTACTAATATGCTCAATGAAAACTTCATGCCTCTTAATGTTATCTCTAACACTAAGATACTTGATGTCGATGTGCTTACTTTTGCTTCCACTTTTGCTATTCTTAGAAAAGAAAACTGCAACAGAATTATCGCAAAAAATCTTAATGGGTCTTGCTATTGAATCGACAATCTTTAGTCCACCAATGAAGCTTCTCAACCACAATGCCTGTGTAGTGGGCTTCATAGCATGCAATGAACTCTGCCTCCATAGTAGATGTAGCAACTATAGTCTTCTTGCTGCTTTTCCAAGATATAGCCCCTCCAGCAAGAAGAAAGATATATCGTGAAGTAGACTTTCTGCTATCTACACATCCAGCAAAGTCTGAATCTGTATACCCAAAAACCTCCAAACGATCGGTGTGTCTGAAAGTCAAACTGTAACCCTTGGTTCCTTCCAGGTATCTCATGACCCTCTTGGCAGCTTTCCAATGCTCTAATCCTGGATTACTTTGGCATCGTCCCAGCATTCCAACCACTAATGCAATGTCAGGTCTGGTGCAGACTTGAGCATACATCAGGCCCCCTACTGCAGATGCATATGGGATGCTTTTCATCTGTTGTTGTTCCAATTCATTTTTGGGACACTGGTCTTTACTAAATCTTTCTCCTTTAGTGATAGGTGTCACACTAGACTTACAGTCACTCATCCTGAATCTCTCTAAAACCTTTTCAATGTAGGCCTTCTGAGACAGTCTCAATATTTTCTGTTGTCTATCTCTGTGAATCTCTATGCCAATGACATAAGAGGCTTCACCCAAATCCTTCATTGACGAGAGGCCTGTTTTAGTCCATATATAGATTTCTTTAACTTGCAAGCTCTCTTGCTATCATCATCAAAGCCTTCAGGTTGTATCATATAAACCTCTTCTTCAAGATCCCCATTCAGGAAGGTTGTTTTCACATCCATCTGTTGTAACTCTAAGTCAAAATGAGCTACTAATGCCATGATTATCCTAAACGAATCCTTCTTTGATACTAGAGAGAAGGTTTTGTGATAATCAATGCATTCCTTTTGACTGAAAACCCTTGGCCACAAGAAGCATCCCTTTTGGTTTTGTAAACCCATTTGTAGCCTATGGCTATAGCTCCCTTTGGTAAATCAACGAGATCCCAGACTTGGTTTTTAGTCATGGATTCTATTTCTTCCTTCATGGCATCGTACCACAATGTGGAGTTATCCCCACTCATGGCTTGTGAAAACACACTTGGATCATCCTTAGGTCCAACATTAAAGTCAAACTCTTGGAGGTATACAACATAATCTGTAGAGATTGCTGGTCTCCTTATTCTAGAAGACTTTCTTAATTCCACTTCCTCTACATTTTGCAATGGGAGAGTAGACTCATTCTGAACCTGTTCTGTATGAGTTGGTTGTTCTAGAACTGATTGTGACTCAGGAGGATCAAATTGATTTCCCTGTTCTTTATGAGCCGGTTGTTCTAGAACTGATTATAGCTCAGGATAATCAATCTGATTTTCCCTGAATACAATCAATCTTCCTCTGTGAGGAGGAGATTTGGCCAACTCTCGTGCTTCCACTAATTCTATTCTTTGTGGACGAGCACTCCCACTAGGTTCAGCATCCTGCAATTTTCTCCTTTATATGTCTCTCATTTTCTTTATGTTTTTAATAAAATTTAGTATTTTATTTTTAGCCATGAATAGCTAATTTTTCAACTAAGGTTGACGATGAAACCTCACATTTGAAGAGCAACAATATTTTCATGAGAGTTTAAACTATCTGATTTTATTAGGTTTAATATTTCCAATGTTTTACTTCTTTTCAATTATTGAGATGATTTCTTGGATATCTATTGTGATTTTCGGATACATTTGATGATTTGAGATAATCTCATTTAAATTGATTGCTTGAATTTTTCATTTATCAAAACATTGAATATTCATTGTGTTCCGTTCTACGGATACATTTGATGATTTGGTTTAAATCGGATATCTTTTCTAATTTGTGCAAAGAACGGATCCATTGAATGATTTGATTAATTTTTTAAGCATAGTAGAACATACATAAGATTTGTATGGTGAGAACTTCAGATATGTATTGACGAACATGAGAATATGTTGCTGTGATTTGGTGGGCGTGGATTCTAAAACCTTAGTCCATTTTGTCTTGTTTTATTTTTTCTTTTATTCATAAAACCCCAAAATTTGGAACTAGGTTAAAATAAAATTAGTTTAAATAGAAATTAATTTTTACAATACAATTCCCTGTGGATTCGACCTCGCACTTGCACATACACTAATTACCCTGTGCATTTGAGTATAATTTGCACATTAATCACCCTGTTTTTTTTGCTCTACAACCCCATTCTGTTGAGGAGTAATGGGGGATGAAACTCTTGCTAAATGCCATAAGAGTAGCAGAATTCTTCAAATTTGGCATTCTCAAATTCTCTTCCATGATCACTGCAGATTCTCATTATGGGGCAGTATTGCTCAATCTGATTTTTCTTCAATAATTGTTGAGCTGCATCAACAGCATTAGACTTTTCCCAGAGAAGAATTGCCCATGTGAACCGGGAATAGTCATCCACTACCACCAATATGTACTTTCTTCCGCCTAGATTAGCAGTTCTAGTGGGACCCATGTGATCCATATGCAGTTATTCTAAATTTCTAGAAGTGAGAATCTCCTTTCCCAGTTTTCTCCATCTTGGGTAGATCTTTGACAATCTCCTTGCTGGCAATCTTGAGCAAATCTGTAAAGTTTAAATGTCCTAGCCTTTGATGCCATAGCTCACTGTCATCAATGGTTGCCTTGTTACCGATTATATGAGGCTCTGAAGTGAGACTTGGAAGACCATAGCAATTGTCAACAGTTCTTTCTCGTCCCATTAGCCACTTCCCACTGCTGTAAAAAATATTGCATTCCTTTTTGGGGAATTGATCAACTAAGTCGTTGTCACAGAATTGACTAATGCAGAGGAGATTTGCAATAACCTTGGATTGAAGCCCTTTTCCAATAACCTTGGATTGAATTCCATCTCCATAAGTGATTTTTCCTCCTCTGCCCATCTGAACTTCTTTTAGCATAATCTTATCACCTATCATATGTTTAGAGCATCCACTATTCAAATACCACAAACAAGTATCAAGTATTTTTAGGGCAGTATGAGCAACTAGACACATGTTGTCCTTTTTCTTAACCCAAACCTATTTAAAGGTATTCTTCTTTTTATTAGTCAAGATAGATTTCTTTTCATTAGGACTTAGGCTTCCTAGCTTTTCACTAATGAGTTTAACTTGATCACTCAAATTCTTGACTTGGTTCTCAATACCTGGTTCACCTTCCCTAGGTACATGCAGTTTATCTCAAGGTTTTTGGGAATGAATTTGAAAGCAATTAGGACAGATATGACCACTATTGCGACAACGATGACAAGTATGGATAGAATTGAAATTTTTATGACTAGCTCCTTTAATATTTTCCCCTTTATCCCCACAAGTAGGCTGAGTATGATGTTGGGACATGCTAGGTTTAACAAACATAGTTCTATGAGCAGTCATAGCATGTGAAACATATGCAACACTATCAATACTCATGCAAGAATCAAAAGGTTTGTCCCAAGGAAGTTTTGAATTCATTAGAGCATCTTCCAAAGACTTAATTTTTTCAATAAACACATCTTTTTCAAGTTCAAAATTTTTAAGTCTTTGTAAATGCTCAATGCTAGAATTTTTAAAATCTTCAAATTGTTTAAACAATTCGGCACACATCCTTTAGAGTTCACCCTTTTCCAACAAATCAAGATTGATAGACATGATAAAATATTAGAAGTCAAACAGAATCACACTCAATAAATAAATTTTCTCATAGTGTGCCAAGCTCTGATACCAATTGAAAAATAAAGAGACTTCTAATTTACACATGTATGTGTGTGTGTGTGTGTGTGCAACGTGTAACAAAATATTAAAATGTGAAATTTAAATGAGACAGATATTTTGTTAACGAAGTGGAAACTCAATTAAAAGAAAAACCACTCCAGGGCAGCCAAACCAAGGATTTTCACTATTTAGAAGACAAAGCTAATTACAAAGCAGTAGCACTCACATAACCTAGATGTAGTGGTCGTACCTTGAATTCTGACGTGTAACCCAACGCGAACGCCTCTCAACCAAGTCACCTACTTGAATGAGTCTTCAATAGAATCCTTTACCTTTGAAAAATAGATGACTTCTATTATAACCGTGTGTGCACAATGTGTTAACAAAATAATATAAAACCGAAATTTAAAAGACAAGAATTTTATTAACGAAGTGGAAATTCAATTAAGAGAAAAACCATTCTGGGACAGCCAAACCTAGGATATCCACTATTTTGAAGACAAATCTAATTACAAAGTAATAGCACTCACATACCCTTATACAGTGGTCGTACCTTGAATTCTGACGTGTAATCCCACACGAACGCCTCTCAACCAAGTCACCTACTTGAAGGGGTCTTCAAATTCTTGCAATTAGCACAATAACATCTAAAATATTCTCTCTAAGCACTATCGAATTCTTGCAATTACATGCCTAGGGGCCTCTATTTATAGGCTACAGAAAACCTAAATCGCATCTGATACGATTTTTCTAGGCGGCGTCTGGACGGTAGCTGAGGGTGTCTGGACAGACAACTGTGCAACTGGCTTTCCAAATTCACTTTAAATTCTTTCTTGAACAGGACCGCGTTTGGACGGGGTTGCCCTAGCATCCGGACGGTTGCACTTCTGCTACATGCAATTTCCATCTTAAGGTCTGATTGCCCGGACCATAGAGTCTGATGTCCGGACGGTTGAACATCTTCTGCATGACTTGCCTTATCAAGGATAGCGTCTAGATGGAATGGCCATGTCGTCTAGACAACCCATATCTATGTTTTGGAAAGAAATCCTTTTACTTGTTGAACATTGAGAGGCATCCGGACATGTTGCTAAGACATCCGGACGGATGCAATCAAGAACAATTCGAAGCTTCTGGACACAGAAGGATGTCCGGACGGAAAGTTCTCGTTGTCCTGATGAATGATGCTTTGACAGATGAGAGACCATATGGATGCAAGGGAACTGAACTACATTGTTTTGGATCTTGCACAGAGTCTTCTTGAAGCCCGTAACTAAAGTGTAGACTTTGAATAAAAGAGCATCTCTGTATAAAAGGCATTATTATATAGAAGTGATTTTGTCCAACAGAATGCAACCAATCACAAACTAACAAACTCCCCCTTTGGCCATTATGGGACAAAAATCACTTTACCGATTAAAAATACAATCCTAGTTCAAAACAAAAAATACCCCCCTTTTTGTCTTAAAAGGACAAAAGGTAAAACAGAATAAAAGAAAAACCACAAAATAATTACTCTCCCTCAATGTCACAGCAGGACAAGGCAAAGTTCCTTAGCCTCCTCCTATTGACACCTCAGTTGCTGCATCATCATCTCAGTCGGTGCCTCCTTCTTTCAACATTGAAGCTGCTTTTGCTCAGCTTATGTCTTCCATGGGAGCTCTCCAGCGAAAAGTCAATCTTATAGGAGAGCGTGTCGAGCAGAGTCAGATCGACTTTCGGGAGTGCCTAAATTATCATCACCGATTCACCCCAAGCCTGATGATGATGATGATTGAGTTGTTGTTAATTTGAGAACAATTTTCTTTTCTAAGACTGTGTATTTTTTTTAATACTACTGGCTTTTCTCTTATACTCTGTTTACCCTTTGTCCTTTTGTGACGAAATGGGGGAGCATTTTTTGTTGTTTATGTTGGTATTTTATGTTGGCAACATTCTGGATGACAAAAACACTTTATGTAACAGTTGCATTTTAAATAGGTTTATCGGTTTTTTTTCAAAGTTTTCAAGCAATATGGACATTGTTCGTTTCAAGCCATGTGACTGGTCACAAAATTCTAGAAGATGTCCATGAAGACTCCATGCATTTTCCAAGTCAGATCAATCGGTTCCTGTGCAACAGTCTGGACGTTCCTTTGAAGGCGTCTAGACGCCTGGCATTGTCTAGAAGCTTTAACGTTGAAGACATCCGGATGTTAGAGCAGCATCGTCTGGACACTAGGTCAAGCTTCTCCAATTTCTACACTGAGTTGGATTTCAATCGACACTATTTGGAAAGTTTCTGCAAGACGTAAGGACGACGTGGCAACATGTCCGGACGCTACCCAGCGTTCCAAAATATTTCGGGTTTTCTTTACGGACGCAGAAATGAGTGACGGTGAAGACCGTCCGGACATGGTCTTGTGTCATGGGTAGAATCGAGCTATTCTGGAAAGGCGGTCGTAGAAGACTGTCTGGACGATGCTAACTTCCGTCCTGATGCTCCATAACTAGAGTCCGAATTTGTCTAGAATTAGGTTTTCTGAAGCCTATAAATAGATGGCTCTAGGCTTGTTATTTGTAAGAAATTAGTATAAAATTTCAAAGTGCTTAGAGAGGGAGTTTACGGAGATTTGAAAATCTCCCTAAACACCCTTTGTTTAGAGAGTTATAAGAAATCAGTATAACTCTCTAGTCCTTGCCGGTGTGTGCTCTTTGTTCGTGTGAAGTCTATCTTAGGGGTCAACCCTAAGGTAAATGATTCCATCAAAGACCCCTTCAAGTAAGAGACTTGGTTGTGAGTACAAGTGCTTTGTAACTTGCTTTGTCTTTGGATAGTGAATTTTTTGGGTTTGGCTGCTCCAGAGTAGTTTTTCTCTTCACAGAGTTTTTACTTCGTCAACAAATATCTTGTCTCTTTTATTTTCCACATTTAAGATATTTTGTTGCACACGAACACACACTTGGTAGAAGTTATATATTTATTTTTCACAACGTGAACGCCTCCCAACCAAGTCTCTTACTTGAAAAGGTCTTCTATGGGTTCCTTTACCTTAGGGCTCCTCTCTAAGATAGACTTCAATGATGAGCACAGTAACAACACAACGGCAACGGCTTGAGAGCTAGCATATCTTCACAATTTCTTCCTAAAATATACTCTTTAAGCTATGAAGAATTCAATACTGAATTCTGTAAATCGTACATGTCTAGAGGCCTTTATTTATAATCTACTGAAGACCTAAATCGACATTGATTCGGTTTTCTCTAGGCGGTGTCTGGACGCAAGCTGAGGCCATTCGGATGGACAATTGAGCAATCGACTTTCCATAACACGCTTCACACAATACCATATCAGGGTCACATTCAGACAGTGTGGTCCTAGCATCCGGACGGTTGCACTTCTGCTGTACATCAATACTATAATAAGGACCACGTGCGGACGATGTTGTCCTGACGTCTAGACAGTGGCCATTCTTCTCCACGTAGCCTCATCAAGGATAGCGTTTGGATAGTGTAGTCCTGTCGTCCAAATGGATATAGCTGTCTTCCCATATACGTGTCTGCAAAGGAAAACCTAATTATAGTCGAGCTCTGACTGGCGTCCGGACGGTATTGCTACGTCATCAGGACGGATGCACTGGAACGTTGGATTCCTCTCGAACTCTGAAGAACTTTCGGACGTGTTGCCATGACGACCGAATGTATGCAACCTTGAACTGTTCGAAGCTTCTCGACACTAATGGGAGTTCGGACGGTATTGCCACATCATCCAAACGAATGTTGCTGATTGACGAGCGTCCAGACCGAAACAAAGGATTCGACTTTTCAGAGTTGGAATCTTCCTTGAACACTGAAATAGCCTTCTTGCAGCTTTTGACACTAGGACTTGTCATAATAAGGCTTTTTCCATCTTAGAGAAATAAACTCTAAATGATTTGAAGATTCTAGAATATACGGCATCCCTGTGAAAGCAGTAACATTACATGATAGTGATTTTGTCAACAGAATGTAGCCAATCAAAAACTAACAAATAGAGATAAGTGCATACCTGGAATATCAAAAGTGAAGAGAAAATGCAAAAATTGCCAAAAAGCACCAAAACCTCGAGGGAAACACGAGAAACTCGAGAGAAAAACAAAAGAGAAAAAAAATCTCAAGGCAAACAGTGGTGCGGCACAGGGGACAAAGCGATATTACCCTAAGGTCGCGCGTCCAGACCGTGAACTTAGATGTCCAGACGGCAGTTTGTCAGACTGTCAATGCCATGCGCGTCTGGAAGCTCCACACAGAGAAGCTAAAATTGAGGAAAAATAGCATACAACTAATTTTTTCCTAATGTTAGCTTTAGAACACGGATGTGTTCAAAATTGATAACACAGTCAAATAGCAAACCAAAAACATGCAAACATATAATTGAGAGTCAACTAATTTATGAGCCAAAGAATCTCTGCAGATGAAATTTTTTAAATATTTTACTCAACTCATGCTATGCATGTTGTGTGTGAAAGCTTTCTCAACAAAGGCATAAGTTCACAGATAAGGTTGAAAATTACTGTTTGATTAATCAAAAGCCAAACCTTATGATGTGAACCCATGGGATCGAACTCCCTTGAACCCACAATCAAATTGAAACCTACTCAAGAAAGCCAAGAATCAAGTCAAGAAGATCTAGACCCGTTGAAATCTTGTTTCAAGAACCTAGATTCGGTGAGAACACCACAAAGGGTTTGCCTTTGATATGTTCTTAGTTCAATCAAGAACAAGTAGAGAAAACTGAAATGTTTTCTATGAAGAACAAAAACTTCATTCACGTTCAACTTTTTTAGCAAATGCGGCTCTCCATGAAACCCTAAACCTACTAAGGCCTACATCAATTAAAAGACATGGGCTGAACATCTTCAACCCCAAAACATCCTAAACTAAACTTCTATAGCTAATAAAAGAAGTCCACTTAATAAAATAAATAGGCCCAAAAGCCAACAACCATAGAGACATAAAAATAGGCTCACACGCCTATACTTAAGGAAATAAAGAGTCTGCACTAAACCACTAGGCTATGCCGCCCTCATCTGTCGCTTGTATAACATGGATTAAAATTGGTTCTTCTTCTTTCAAGCCCATCTTGAATGCTGGGGTCTTGTTCGATAAATTTGCAAATTCTGTCCAAGTGGATTGTACCAATCCTTGCATTGCTTCCTTGATCTTCTTCGCTCTCGACCTTGTGATTGGCCCATCTGGAACTTGCAAGGGATCTTTAAGATTCGGTCTACCATGGGGCCCATCTCCTTATCTTAGTAGGGCATAGAGATCAAAGAATTTACCTTTAGGGAGCTTTGGATAGTACACAAATTTATTGCATGAGAGGAGTAAACTATCTAGCATTTAGATGCAACAGAGAAACTCAGCACATATCAGACTCAAAATCTCAATTAAATATAAGTGTATATCCTTAATGCACAATGAACTGAGATATCAGGTAAAAATACATGAGATATCTAAAAAGCAAAACAAAAGAAAAAATAACTTTTGTACTGCATGCTCATGGGAATGTCCAGCCTAACTTGGGTATGCCCAGCAAGAGTCATGTAAACTCTTGTCAAGTAAGCAAGGCCCAAACCCCAAAATGGAAGAAGATTTGGATGCTTGCTGTCTACTACTGGGTTTAGGCCCATCATAACAGGACCAAACGTTGTCCTTTTTGAGAGTTTCTTCGGTCCAAATTGCAGTTCAAGACGCTAGCTTTCCAACCCAATAAGTTTTAGTCTATTTGGAGAAACATACAAAAAGATATGACCGTTTTAAAACTAGTCGTTGGGTCCACTCGAAAAATCCGGGATGTTGTTTTCTTACTTTTAAACCATCCCTTGTCTCCTTGACTGTTTTGGAGATTGTCCCCCTATCTGTCTCCTGCCTTATTTCTTGACCTGTTTGCTATGCCTTATTTTGTGTAAGAATTGCAGCATGATTGTCATGCTTGTCCTATGCTTGGAGGGTTGTTCCAAGCTCTTTTAATATTTGTGGTTGTAAGTTGAAGGGGACGTTTTTGTGGAAAGTGAATTAAATCAGTTTGGTTTGTGACAAGAGTGAATTCTCATTCTTGTAAATTCTGTATCTCTTTGGTGTTAACCTTAGAGTGGTGAAATTCCTATAGTTCTGTATCCCTTGATTTAATCCTTGGGGTGGTGATAATCTATATCCCCTTGGTGTATCTCTTGGGTGGTGAACTCTTATCCTTAATTTCTTGTTCATTTCTTGAGTTTCCTATTCCTCCATTCCAATCCGGTATCAATGCCACCCCCCCTCCCCTCCCCCCCCCCCCCCCCCCCAACCCCCTCTTTGTTGAAAAAAATAAAAACAAGAAAACATTCTATGTAGGGAAAAAGATAACATCTAATTCTAGCATGTGAGGTAATAGCAAACATGTCCTCACAGAGAGGTTTGAAATTACCAAGACAGAAAAGCAGCAGCCCGACGTGCTTTTTGTCATCCTCAAAAAATACATGCAGAAGTTTTTCTTAAGATAACAAAAGAAAATATGAGGATAAAACAAATATGGTTCCAGCAAAGCATACATAAAAAATATTTCAGTGAATAATCAATGCAATGCATAAAACTTGACATGCTCTAGGATAAGGAACCAAGATCCCAGGCATGCCGTGTACTCACCCACAAAGTGAGTCTACTCCCTCTAAAGGGGTGAATTGTCTCACCCTTTCTTACCCATACCTTCTTAGGGTTGGCAATTCGGGTCGGCGGGGTCGGGTTCGTGTCGACCCGGCTGACCCGATTATACAATCGGGTCTGACACGAACCCGACCCGATTATTAATCGGGTTGAACTTCTGAACCCAAACACGACTCGCCTGCGAGCCGTGTTACCCGAACACGACCCGGGTAACACGTTTACTTTCAACCAAACCTTGAAATCTGAATTGGTGAATGAGTGAATCCTTGATTGATCAGAGAAGAAAAGAACTGAGAAGAGAACCCAATGTTTATAAAAACAAAATCAATACAAGCATTAACAAATCTAATGGAAAATTCACCTAAATCGGCACAGGACCGAACTACCGAAGGGTGAAAGTTGTGAAACACTGAAGTGAAAATCTAGAAGAGATTCAAGAGAAGATGAGAACCCAAGAAGTGCGGCCGTGCGGGAGTGCGGACTGCGGGCGACGGGCGTGCGCCGTGTGGGCCGGTGCTGCTACGCCGACTAGCAGGCTAGGGTTCCGACTGCAAAGTGCGGGCGACGAGCGTGCGCCGTGTTGGCGGTGCGGCTACGCCGACTAACGGGCTAGGGTTTCGACTGTGGAGTGCGGGCGACAGGCGTGCGCCGTGTGGGGCTGCGGGCCGGTGCGGCTACGCCGACTAGGGGGCTAGGGTTCCAATTCATTCTTACTTTCTCAGCTTTCTCCAATTCACCGTTTCTAGATTCTTCAATCTTCATTGTTCTTCTACAGTCTACGTTTTGTGACTTACTGACTTGTCTTTCGACTCTTTCGGACTTCGGCCTTTCTTCCTCTTTTTTTTTTTACAAAAAAAAAAAACCGTGTCTAATCGGGTTGACCCGAACCCGATTACAATAAACCCAAACCCTATTTTCTCGTGTCGGGTTCGCGGGTCGTGTCAAAAATTGCCAACCCGATACCTTCTTGACCCTAGGAGCAGGATTGTAGGCCTTGTCCATTGTGTCCAGTATGCTTAGGACATTCTGCATCAGGCTCAATAACCCTTCATAGATGGTTATTGTTGGGGCGACTTTGTCTTGAGGTATTGGGATCTATTGTGTCCGGGGCAGGGAAAACTCATAGCTTTGAAGAGATCGTATGAGCTCTTCAATCTTCATGGCATCAAGATCCTTGCTTTCTTCAATAGTAGTTACTTTAATTTTGAAACACTCAGGCAAAGATCTTGATGTGAACCCCATCAAGAATAACGAGACCCAACAACGAAAGGGAACACAAGATCGTTGTTATGACAAACAAGAACCTCGGTATAAGGAAGACGCCACAAACGGTGGTGGAAACTCCGTTTGATAAGTCGAGATGAACGCCACGGGAAATCCCGATAAGTTCGCGTATTTCTTCATAGAACCAAAGAGAATAAACCTCACAAGTTTTATGAATAATCAATATCTGCGTTTTCCATTGCTTATGCACCTATTTAAAGGGCTGAACATTACAAGAAAAAAACCCTAACATAGAAAACCTAATTAAAGCCGAAAATGGGTAAGGAAAGAAATTCTTACCTTCCTAAAACACATAAGAAATATAAGGCAATAAAGGCTGGACGCCCACCCTCCTAATCAAAGCTAAAATAAATCCCTACTTGCCTAAAAAAGAGACGTTAAAATAGGAAAGAAGAGCTGGACGCCTAGAGTCATATAGAAGGAAACAAAAGACAACATAAAAGGAAAGAAAGTGGCGCCTAGAATAGCCATGCAATCCGATCCTTCTAGAATAGACCCAAAATATTTCTTGCCAATTCTTAGCCTTGACCAGATCCTTCTAGAACTTGAATCAAGGTGATGATTCTCTGTTGCCCACATGGATCATGCTCAATGGGCCTCCACGAATTTGCTTGAGCCCATAACTCTTGGATGAGTCCGTTGAGTACATCCTTGAACTTCTTTGCTCGTGCTCTCATAACCGGCCCAATTGGTACTTGAACAAGATCCTTCGAAGCGGTGCCTTGATCTCCATTAGATCTTAATATCTTGTTAATGAGCTTTGCATCCGAAATTTTCTTCCTGAGACTCACCATAAAATTTCTCAAGTTGCTGAGAAACTAACATTTGAAGTTTGGCAAATTTTACAATTTTTGTGCCTTCATATGTTGTTTCCAGTATTGCCCATGCTTCTTGAGCAATTTCACAATGCAAAATTTGTGAAAATTCAGATGGTGAAAGAGCTTGGCAAACGGGATTTAGGGCTTTATCATTGGAAAGACGAGCACTTGTTTGAACAATAGACATTTCAGCAGCTGTTGTATTCGGTGGGGTCCAACTAGATTCAACAATCTGCCAAACGTCTATGGATTTTAAAAAGAATCTCATTCTCACTTTTCCAATAGCCATAATTTGTGCCATCAAAGGCAGGAATGAAATTAAGATTGTTAAACATGTTAGAACAAAAAATAAGGAGTCTAGGGTAGCATTTAGGAAATTAATCAAAACACGAGTGAACCTGCTCTAATACCAATTGAAAAAAAAATGATTTGATCAACCAATCAACCAAAATATAAATGCTGAAAATAAATAAGACAGATATTTTGGTGACGAAGTAAAAACTCTTTGAACAAAGAGAAAAACCACCCCGGGATAGCCATACCCAGGAAATCCACTATTTAGAAGAAATAGCTAGTTACAAAGCCGTTGTACTCACGTACCCCAGCCCTGATGTAGTTGTTGTGCATTGAACTCTAACACGTACCTATAAGTGAGCGCCTCCCAACTAGATCGTCTGTCTAAAGGGTTCTTCAATGGACTCCTTTAGCTTAGGGTTCCTCCCTAAGTTAGACTTTAATGATTGATCAAATCACACATCATACTCTAAGAGAGCTAGCACATCTAACAATTTTTGCTTAAACACTCTATCTTAGCATACAAGAATTCAATACTAAATTCTTACTATATAATAGCTTAAGAGCCCCTTTAAATAGGCTTTGAAAATCCTAATTTGACACAAACTTATATTTCCCTAGGCGGCGTCTGGACAGGACATTGAGCGTCTGGATAGTAAGCAACAATTCTTCATAAGTTGCTGAAGCGCGTCCGGACGGCTTGCCATAGCGTCTGAACGGTTGTGTAGAACACCCACCGTTCGCAGCTACCGCACTTGCGTCTTAACACTTGTGCGAACATACGTTCTCTGTGAGTTGCGTCCGCTGGGTCGTTCGGACAGTTGTGCGAACACCAAGTTCCTGTGGTTTGCATCTGCTATGCTGTTCTTATAGTTCACCGAACACTGAAGGGCGTCTGGACGCTTCCTTTGGCCGTCTGGATAGTCATAATGGAAACCACCTTTATAGAGTTGTACGCGCGTCAGAAGTTTCCTTGTCTCAGAAAATTGTCTTCCTTGAGATATTTGATGCAGAACTTCCCATATTAAGTCATTTCCATGTTGGAGAATATATACTGTAATATCTGAATAGTCCTTTTGAATTACAGTGTCCCTGCAGTGTCTTGATATATGGTAGTGTTTTTATCTACCAAAATATAGCCAATAAAACCAATACCTTTTATTGAGTATGTTGTTCTGGTGTAATTTTGATGATCACGAAAGTAGTTAAAGTATTTGTTCTCAAAACTAATAAAAAATAATATCTAATTAAAATAGAAAAATATTTAGAAAGTTTTATGTAGGAAACTTTTTAAAGTTATAGATAAAATAATAAAAATAAATTATTTAGCTAAATTTTTTTTTTAAAAAAAAAAATTAGAGAGCTTACTAGAAATACTTTTATTTATTATTAAGGAATCTCGTTCTCCGTTCCGGATAGCCGACAGGAAGTAAGTGAGATAACACGTACGGGGTGACGTACGTGGTTATAAGTCCACAGCCACGGGCGTGAGTGAATGAATTGAATGAAGTTTTACCAAAAGCACTAATATTATTGTTACAGCCGTGGACGTCTCTAGCTTAAAGAGTAAATACACACGAGGAGCCTCTCTGTCTCTCTAGTGAAACGTAGGTGATGACGTGGGAAATAGCAGCCGCAGGGTGAAATCTTGTTTACAATAAATACCCTTCACTCCCCGATAAAGCCTTCACTGGATCTATATTGAAAACGCAATTACCCAAGAGGAGCTTTTCGATCATCTTCCTTCGATCTCTGCATAATTGCTACATTATATATCTACGGTGGTGATGGAACGCATTTGTAACGCACTGCATGGGCTGAAGCCCGCCATGTTAATGGTGGTGGTTCAGTTTGTATTTGGCGGGGTCAATGTGTTCTACAAACTGGCCGCGAATGATGGAATGAGCTTGAGGGTTATTGTTGCCTATCGCTTCATTTTCGCAACTGCTTTTGTTCTTCCTCTTGCTCTCCTTTTCAAGAGGTAATAAATATCATTTTTTTTTTTAAAAGCCTAACCAACGTTGCCATGCTCACTTCTCCTTATAATTGTATTATATATTACAAAAGCATTTTGTGTTTGGTGTAAGCTTTTCAGACTTCCTGCATGCTAGCAAAACGTTCGTTTGACAAGTTTCAACACATGTAAATTAATGTCTTCATATTGGGTAGAAATTTCGAGAATGTTGAGAATAATATCCTAGCTATAGCTAGCTAGCTAAACTTTAAACCAGATTAGAAGAAAAGAGAAAAACATAAACGTACTGGGTCTGGGTATTATTGGCAGGAAAAGCAGGCCAAAGCTGAGTTGGGTAGTGCTCTTCCAAGCATTTTTTTGTGGGCTATTTGGGTAAGTAGGTTTCATAAATTTTGTTATCTATATTAATATTGCTTTTCCAATTAATTTTCAGCAATATTATAAGTGACACCCTAGCTAGCTAATTGCAGGGGATCATTAGCTCAAAACTTATATATTGAGAGCTTAGCCTTGACATCAGCAACATTTGCTTCAGCCATGAGTAACCTAATTCCTGCCATTACCTTCATCCTCGCAATCTTCTTTGGGTACGTACTTCTCTCTCTATCTCTCTCACATATAAAATTTCATCATAAATATAAAAAGAAAAAGGAAATTAATTTGTGAACAGGCTGGAGAGGCTGAACCTGGGGACAATAGTAGGCAAGGCTAAAGTGTTGGGAACATTAATGGGAATAGGTGGGGCGATGCTGCTCACTTTCTATAAAGGCGCAGAAATTGACATTTGGTCTTCTCATCTTAACCTTTTGCATGACTCCCAAAATCAAACTCGACACGTGGCCTCTCCGCTTAAACAGTCCGGAAATCGCCTTTTGGGTTTTTTATTGGCCCTAGGAAGTTGTTCCTCATTTGCCCTCTGGTTAATCATTCAGGTGATTATACAAATTAAAGATTCGATCTTCTTCTTTTTCTATTTTCCCATATTCCAAATTCAGGTGACTAAGAGGAATTTTACTTCAGTACTTCACTTCAGTTCACTCATATATGTGTCAAAAGAAATTTATTCCAGCATTCTTTTAATTACTAATTAAATCATTGTTAGAAAACTGCAGGCTAAACTGAGTGAGAAATATCCGTGTCATTTCTCAAGCACAGCTCTAATGTGTATGATGGGAGCAATTCAAGCCGTTGCTTTTGCCCTATGCATGGAGAAGGATTGGAGTCAGTGGAAGTTGGGGTGGAATATCAGGCTTCTTACAGTTGTTTATTCGGTACTCTCTCTATTTTATTTTATTATTATTTTTTTAAAAATTTACTTGATTGGTCAATGTGGGAAAACATTATTAATTTATGATGGATTCTGGTATATTGATTTGAGAATACGCGCGTCGAGTACTTGTGTTGTAGGGAGTAGTGGGTTCGGGACTAATGGTGATTTTCATTGCGTGGTGCGTACACACGAGAGGCCCTTTGTTTGTCTCTGTCTTCAACCCTCTAATGCTTGTTTTAGTTGCCGTCATGGGCTCTTTGCTACTCGACGAAAAGTTGCACCTTGGAAGGTATATATATCACTTTTAAGCTATATCTATATATCTATCATATATATATATATATATATATATGATTTTGTTTTCAAATGACAGCATATTAGGAGCCGTGTTGATTGTTTGCGGCTTATACGCGGTGCTGTGGGGTAAAGGCAAAGAGATGAAGAAGATAACTCAACTAGCACCCTCAAACAGCTCCCGAGAGTCTGATGATCAGTTGATGGATATTGTTATCGCGTCTCCAATGGAAGGAAACGTCAACGTTATCGCAAGTGTTAAACCGGATTCCCTGTCAACCTCTAATGCCCCAATACAAGGCAACCCGTTGGCAAAGGGACATAATCAAGAGAATGAAGAAAATCTCAGTAATAGTAAGAGTTGCTGAAATCGCTCGATTTTTGTCATCTTAACATTCATCACCGCTACAATATTGGATAAGGAAACAGCCCAACAGCCAAAGAGAAGATGATGAAGCAAGCTGATGAGGATAAGAAACAACATCGATCATTCTGATAAACATATATAAGCTAGCTAGGCTTGATAATGTTTTATACGTACTAGTTAACTTATATATGTACAACATCGATCTGTTGATCATAGTGTTGTAAACATGATATATTATAAATGAACCACAGTGATTCATGGGGAGTTAGTCATTCAATTCTATATATAGCATGTGTTACGATATGGTATGAGAGCCACTCTTTGACGACTAATTAACGTCCAAAACGGCGACCAACAAATTAACTCTACCTCGGCCCCAGTACTACATCCCTCACGACCCTAAACCATTTTCTTACCGTAAAACTTACCAAGAAAATTGTCTTTTTACTACAAAAAATTTGCTTATTAGCGGCCAATAAATTTGGCCGCTAATAATACTATTTTGGCCGCTATTGATCAATAGCAGCCAAGTTTGGCCGCTAAAGAGTGGTCGCTAATAGTCCGACGCTAAAGACTATTAGCGGCCACATTTTTGACTCGCCACTAATAATTGTTTTATAGCGGCGAACTTAGTGGCTGCTAAAAATAATTTTACCCCCCCAATTTTTTGTTAACGAGTCCAAGAGTCGCCGCTAATACTATACTATTAGCGGCGACACGTATGTGGCCGCTAATAGTGTCTAGTATTAGCGGCCACATTTTCCACCGCTAATACTATTAGAAAATGAAAAAAAAAAAAAAAAAGTATTAGCGGCGACACGTATGTGGCCGCTAATAGTGTGTCTAGTATTAGCGGCCACATTTTCTACCGCTAATACTATTAGAAAATGAAAAAAAAAAAAAAAAAAAAAGTATTAGCGGCCACATTTGCCGCCGCTAATACTATTAAAAAATGAAAAAAATAGTATTAGCGGCCAATGTGGCCGCCGCTAATACTATTAAAAAATAGAAAAAAAAATAGTATTAGCGGCCACATTTGCCGCTTCTAATACTATTAAAAATTGAATATATATATATATATATATATATGTATATTTTTTTTAAAAAAAATCATATCCACCCATCCTCACTGCATTAATTAAATCCCTACATGCAGTTAATACTAAAAAATGAAAAAAATATATATATATATATATATATATATATATATATATATATATATATATATATATATATATATATATATATATATATATATATATATTTTAAAATTCAGATCCATCTACCCTTAGTGCATTAATTAATCTCTACATACATATTACATGTAAAAATTCAAAATAAAAGCAGATATTCTAAAAGAAGTACATCTCATAAACAAAATTGTATTGCATAAGTTAATAAGTTCATGGGACGTATTCAACTTGCCAAGATAAAAATTATTTGTTGAGAACACTAGGTCCGTCAGTTTTAATTTAATCTGGGAGCATTAATTTAATCTCTACTAGCATTATGCATATCAACCCATACCCTCTTAAGAAGAAAAAGTTCCTGTATATCTCTAACCCATTTGCCTAGTTTAATCTTTTCAGTCTAATTAACTCAATTGAACCTTTATTCTAACTCCAAGTATTCAATTTAATTACTGAAACAAAATATATCTTCAAATCTCTATTATGTTATCTAAGAGCAATCATGATGTGTCTACATGTTGTTATATGTGTATTATATCAAGGAATTAGCACACAGAATCTTTACTATTAGCGGCGTAAAAATGGCAACCGTCCGGACGTCAGAGCAACACCATCCGGACGCCAGTGTTTATAGTGGAAATTACGTGTAGCAGAAGTGCAACCGTTCGGACGCTAGAGCAACACTGTCCGGACCCGGCTCTGATATGGTATTGCGTGAAGTGCGTTATGGAAAGTCGGTTGTACAATTGTCCGTCCGAACGGTCTCAGCTTCCGTCCGAACGCCGTCTAGAAAAATCAAAGATAGACTCGATTTAGGTCTTCTTAGCCTATAAATAGAGGCCTCTAGGCATGTACAATTTACAAAATTAGGTATTGAATTCTTCATACCTTATAGAATATATTTTAGGAAAAATTGTAAAGATTCGCTAGCTCTTAAGCCGTTGCCTTTGTGTGATGTTGCTATGCTCGTTATTGAAGTCTATCTTAGGGAGGAGCACTAAGGTAAAGGAATCCATAGCAAATAGGAGATTTGGTTGGGAGGCGTTCACGTTAGGTTACGTGTCAGTGTTAGATACAATCGCTGCATCGGGTATGTGAGTGTTACCGTCTATGTGCTAGCTTTGTCTTTTGATAGTGGATATCTTGGGTTTGGCTACCCCGGAGTGGTTTTCTTTTAATTGAATTTTCACTTCGTTAACAAAATAATTGTGTTCTTTAAATTCCGAATTTATATTATTTTGTTACACGTTGCACACAAACACGGTTAAATTAGAAGTCATCTATTTTTCAATTGGTATCAGAGCTTGGTACACTCTATTTAGATTAATTTCTTGAGTGTGGTCTTTTTTACTTCGTTAATATGTCTTGTTAGTTAGTGATTGGCTACATTCTGTTGAACAAAATTATTTATATGTAATGATGCTTATTATACAGGGATGCTGTTTTATTCGGAGTCTACACTTCAATTTTAAGATTCAAAGAAGACTCTATGCAGAATTCAAAGTAGTTAGTACAGTTCCCTTGCAACCGTCTAGACGATGTGTTATAATGTCCGAACGCTCAACTGTCCAAGCATTACCTGTCCAGACGACGAAAACTTTCCCTCCAGACCTTCCTCTGTGTCGAGAAGCTACAAATTGTTCCGAGTTGCATCTGTCCAGACGCCTCAACAGCACATCCGGACGCCGTTCAGTGTTCGATTAGCTATGGGATTTCTTTCCTAAATACTGATATGGGAAGACAGTTGCAACCGTCCGGACGATATGTGTTCCCGTTCGGACACGCTCATTCATAAGGCAAGTCGTGCATTCAAAGTTCAACCGTCCAGATGCTCAAGTTTCATATATGGAAATTACGTGCATCAAATCAATTGTCCAGACGACAGCTGTTATGGTTCGGACGCGCCAAGTCTTAATATGGATGACTAAAAACGAAGCCTAATATGGATGTAAAAATAAACAGTTTTAATATTGGAAAAAGAACTGTAAGTTCCATATGTACTTACTGAGGAATGATTCTATGTTTCATTAGGATATTGTGGTGTGTGTTCATTGCATGTGGTTGTTCATGCATTGCATGTTGTGTCCAATTGATATAACAGCTAATGAGATAGCCATCAACAAGCTGATGTAGTAGCAAGTGGAAGGAAGACTAGTCAGTGTACCCAGGGGGTTCATAGTGACCCAGGAGAGTCCGAAGTCCTAAATATATAACTAATGCTGGGACCGGTAAGATTTCAGTAAAAACAGGTAAGACTTCAAAGTGTGAGGCAATGGACGTGAACGGGTTCGAATACCTAGGAACGAGAGGCCTGAAGTAAGATAATCATAAAACACACTAAATGGTTACTACGATGTATATTCATACAACCTTTGCATTTGTATTATTTATGAACTGTTATTAATCTGATGGTAACTTAGTTATGAAAATGGATGACTCACTTGTTTGTTTATGTAAATATGATGACTTTGCATAGTTACTGATGCAGATCTGGAGAAATAAGGCATGGACCCATATGCCAGTTTTGATGGTTTTTGAAACCATTATCGAACTATTATGTGCTAGCTTTAGAAATTACTAGTTGTATTTATGTGTGTCTTGTTTTATGGCATGTAAATATTTATAACGATGTCATGTTTAAAATGTTTTATGTTATATGCTTATGTATTGTCTGTGGCACTAATTTTGATGCACCTAGTGTGCATATGGCATGCAAAGATAAACCTAAGTAACTTTTAATAAACTACCGAGGTATTTCAGTCAGCTATAATGTGTTATGCTATCAATTCCTATGACTATAGAAAAAATATATTCTGCTGCGAGAGTTTATCTCTGATGTAGTAATGTCACGTGGAAACCAGAGGTTTCTGCTTACGAATTTGCAAGCTCAAATTAGGGCGTTACAGTATGGTATTAGAGCAGTTCACTCAGATGACCATTGGAATTGACCTACCTAGAAACTAGAGCATAACCAAGAGCTACTCTTAACAAAAGATTTTATAAACCACATAAAAGATTTTGTTTGAAGAATGTAGTGTTGAGTCGGGAATAATAGTAAATAAATAATTTTAGAACTGTAGAAGCGTCAATTTTGTTTCATATGCTATGTACCCTAAGTAAAAAAAAAAACTTTTGTGTGTAATATATCTTTGTAAGTATTAGAGAATGGTAGGCTTATGAAGCTAATCAATATGTATTTATGTGATTAAATGTATTGTGTAGTATTTAAGTTAATTATTATTTTGGTGATTAACTTGATGCGATGATACAGAATTATGGCATTTCGACGTTACCCCGTCTGTAATGAAAACTACGAAAACTATCGTCATGGCAACCGTGATGACGAATTTGCACCTCCACCTCTGCCATTTAATGATGGAGTGAATCCGGCCTTAGCCCAATTTATGGCCGAAACTATTAGGCAGTTTGCCGAAGTAGTGGCAAGATTTCCACAGCCTGTCGGTCGATTTGAACAGGTAGGTTGCTCTATGTGCGATTTTGCTAGCCAGCAATTTCGTCTATTTGATGGAACACAGTGACCGTTAGTAGCTAAAGCCTGGATTACGGATATCCAGCTATTGCATGAGACACTTGGCTGTACCGACGAGCAAAAGGTTAGGTACACAGGACTAAGGATAATTGATGAAGCTGCAAGATGGTGGAAGTCTAAGAAAGAACTCTTAGGAATAGAGTTGGGACATAGAGCCATTATCCCTTGGGATAGGTTTGTCGAAGAATTCAATGGGCGCTTCTTTCTGAGGGCACAAAGGCAGATGCGGGCCATCAAATTCCAGAATTTGGTACAAGGCGAATTCCTCTAGGTTTATTGAACTAGCAAGGTTTGGCCTCAACTTAATCCCTGATGAGGAATCAAAGTCGGAACGTTTCGAAAATGGCCTTAATCCTCGTATTAAGGGAAGAGTCATGTGTCATGTGATCAAAAACTTTGTCAAACTGGTCGATATAGCATCGGTTGCAGAAAGAGGAATGTGCGAATCATCTACCACTTATGAACTAAAGAGGTGAGCAGCGTCCCAGGTGACATACCCATCCAAATGACCTGCACTAAGTACTTTCCACCAAGGCGATCCACCCAAGCAAGGGTGTATACTTTAACCCCAGTTGAGGTAGACAAAGAAAAAGGAAGTGATAATGGTGTTGTGACAGGCACCATCTTTTTGTTTGGTATCCTTGAGTGTACTCTTTTTGATTCAGGAGCTACACATTCATTCATTTCTGAAGCATACATTAAATTACATCACGTTAGCACGCGACCTTTAGTACAAAATCTTACAGTCGAAACCCATGGAGGAAAGAAAGTCGTATGCGATAAAATGGTAGAGAACTGTCCAATCAATATAAAAGGAAGGAACCTACCCATCAATCTATCAGTGTTTAAATCTCTAGGATATGATGTAATCCTAGGCATGGGCTGGTTATCAAAGTTTTATGCGAGTATAAATTATAGAGAGAAGGTAGTCGTTTTTCAATTGCTAGGTGTAGAAAGATTTAAATTCAACGGATCTTGTACGAAAGCTACTCCACCGTTACTTTCCGCTATACAAACTACAAGGAATATACGACAAGGAGCATCAGCGTTCTTAGCTTATGTGACGGCAAAACCAGAAGCGAAGCGTAAGTTGGAAGATATTCCAGTGGCATGTGATTATCTAGACGTGTTTGCTGAAGTTGTGACAAGATTGCCACTTGATTCTGGGAACTCAACCCATTCACAAAGCACCTTATCGTATGACACCCGCCGAATTGAAAGAGCTGAAGGAACAACTCCAAGAACTTTTGGACAGAGGATTCATACGCCCAAGCGTATCATCGTGGGGAGCACCAGTATTATTTGTCAAGAAGAAAGATGGGACTATGTGGCTATGCATAGACTACTGGAAGCTAAACCGTGTTACCATAAAGAATAAATATCCTCTACCAAGGATTGACGACTTGTTTGACCAAGTAAAAGAAGCCAAGGTATTCTCGAAAATCGACTTTTGATCGGGATACCATCAGCTTAAGGTAAAGGAAGAAGATGTGCAAAAGACGGCGATCTGAACGAGGTATGGTCATTACGAATTCCGAGTCATGCCTTTTGGGGTGACTAACGCACCGTCGGTGTTTATGGATCTAATGAATCATGTTTTCCATGTATCTTGATTTGTTCGTAGTTGTATTTATTGATGATATTTTAATTTACTCGGCTAATCATCAAGAGCACGGGGAGCATCTGAAAACAATACTAAATGTTCTAAGGGAAAAGCAGTTATTTGCTAAACTCAAGAAATGCGTATTTTGGATGGAGAAAGTTTCATTCTTAGGGCACGTCATCTCAAAAGATGGTGTAGCAGTCAATCCTAGCAAAGTTGAGGCTGTCGTCAACTGGGAGCGGCCAACCAAAGTCCATGAAATCCGCAGCTTTCTTGGATTGGCAAGTTACTACCGAAGGTTCGTAGAAGGTTTTTCCAATCTTTCTAGCCCTTTGACCGCCCTCACTAAGAAGAACGCTCATTTTCAAAGGAACGATAAGTGCGAAGCAAGCTTTCAACAACTAAAAAAGAGATTAGTATTTGTACCTGTCCTTGTACTACCAAGAGAATCTGAGAAATTTGTAGTTTTTAGTGATGCATCCCTTAAAGGACTAGGGTACGTACTCATGCAGCAAGATAAAGTTATAGCTTACGCCTCTAGATAGTTGAAGGACCATGAGAGAAATTATCCCACTCATAACCTTGAACTAGCTGCTGTAGTTTTTGCTTTAAAAATCTGGAGACATTATCTTTTTCGTGAGAAGGTAGACATTTATATTGATCATCAAAGTCTAAAATATATCTTCTCGCAAAAAGAATTGAATATGATGCAGCATAGATGGTTAGAATTGTTAAAAGACTACGATTGCTATATTCTATACCATCCAGGGAAAGGAAATGTAGTTGCAGACGCTTTGGGTATGATCTAACTGGATGTGGCGCCATGCGTGAAGGATGCCGTCCTAGCAGCTCTTATTATTAGTCCATTAACTACTGACTGAATTAAGATTACTCAAGAGAACGACCTAGGGTTGCAACAACTGAAGGAGAAGGCGAGCTATAGTAAAGCTCCAGGTTTCTATTTCATAGAATATGACCTTTTAAGAATAAGTGATGCCATAACTGTCATACCCAATGATGCAGAATTGAGAAGGGACATACTCAATGAAGCACATAAGACTAGGTACACCGTACATCCGGGAAGCACGAAAATGTACCAGGATTTGAAAAAAGGATTTTGGTGGCAGAGAATGAAGCGTGATATCATAGAATATGTAGCGCAATGCCCTACTTGATAGCAAGTAAAGGCAGAACACCAAAGACCAGTTGGTCCACTCCAACCTCTCTCAACATGCCAGAATGGAAATGGGATCAAATTGCAATGGACTTCATCGTAGGTTTGCCAAAAACACTCAATGGGCATGATGCTATTTGGGTCATTATTGACCGACTTACGAAAAGCGCTCATTTCATCCCTATCAAAGTTACCGACCCTGTTCCTAAGCTGGCAGAATTATATATAAGAGAGATTGTCAGACTGCATGGAATACCTGCTTCTATTGAATCTGGCTGTGATGCGCGATTCACCTCTCCTTTCTGGCAATGTTTACAAGATGCAATGGGGACGAAGCTATCTTAGCACGGCATATCATCCACAAACCGATAGTCAATCAGAAAGAACCATTTAGATTTTGGAGGATGTACTGAGACTTTGCGTGCTAGACTTTAAAGGTAAATAGAATCAATATTTACCGTTAGTTGAGTTTGCCTATAACAATGGTTTTCAGGCAACTATTGGAATGGCTCCATACGAAGCGCTCTATGGACGGAAATGTAGATCACCACTATATTGGGATGAAGTTGGGGACAGATAGCTAGCAGGACTGGAGATAATCCAGGATACTAAAGACAAGATTACCCTAATTTGAAAGCGGATGCTAGCCGCACAAAGTCGCCAAAAGAGCTATGCTGATACACGACGACGCAAGCTAGAATTTGAAGTCGGTAATCAGGTATTTCTGAAGGTATCACCAATGAAGGGAGTCATGCGATTTGGTAAAAAGGGAAAGCTGAGTCCAAGGTATGTCCGTCCCTTTTTATTGACGGAGGTCATTGGTCCAGTCGCCTATAGAGTCGAATTACCATCTGATACCGGATTGGAATGGAGGAACAGGAAACTCAAGAAATGAACAAGAAATTAAGGATAGGAGTTCACCACCCAAGAGATTTACCAAGGGGATATAGATTATCACCACCCCAAGGATTAAATCAAGGGATACAGAACAATAGGAATTTCACCACTCAAAGGTTAACACCAAAGAGATACAGAATTTACAAGAATGAGGATTCACTCTTGTCACAAACCAAACTAATTTTTCACTCTCCAAAAAACGTCCCCTTCAGCTTACAACCACAAGTATTAAAAGAGCTTGGAACAACCCTCCAAGCATAGGACAAGCAAGACAACCATGCTGCAATTCTTACACAAAATAAGGCAAAACAAATAGGTTAGGAAATAAAGCAGGAGACAGACAGGGGGACAATATCCAAAACAGGAAAGGAGACAATGGATGGTTCAAAAGTAAGAAAACAACATCCCGGATTTCTCGAGTGGACCCAACGACTAATTTTAAAACGGTCGTATCTTTTTGTAGGTTTCTCTAAATAGACTGAAACTTGTTGGGTTAGAAAGATAACGTCTTGAAATTAAATTTGGACCTAAGAAAATTTCGAAAAGCACATCGTTTGGTCCTGTTTTGATGGGTCTAAACCCAGTAGTAGACTACTGCATCCGAATCTTCTTCCATTTTGGGGTTTGGGCCTTGCTTACTTGACAAGAGTTTACATGGCTCTTGCTGGGTATACCCAAGTCAGGCTGGACATACCCATGTCACCATCTAAGGAAGAATTGGAAGATAATGCTGAGGAAGAATCTGAGGAGGAGTTCACGTATGGAGATCAAGGAGAGTCTCTTGTCATTCGTAGTCTCTTAAGATCAACTAATGCAGAAGATGATTGGCTTCGGAACAATATTTTTCACACCAAATGCACTTCCAATGGCAAGGTGTGTGACGTTATCATTGATGGGGGAAGTAGTGAGAATGTGGTGTCTACAACCATGGTGGAGAAGTTGAATCTGAAAACAGAAGCTCATTCCCATCCTTGCAAACTTCAATGGCTTCGAAAGGGAAATGATATCCAGGTAACTAAGAAATGCTTAGTTCAATTCTCCATTGGAAAAAATTATTAGGATGAAGTTATGTGTGATGTTGTTCCTATGGATGCTTGTCACATACTACTTGGTAGGCCCTGGCAGTATGATAGAAAAAATGTCCATAATGGTCTCAAAACCACATATTCTTTTGTAAAAGATGGAGTTAAAGTGATTTTGGCCCCATTAAAAATGGTAATTACTCCTAAACCATCTAAAGGGGAGGGTTGTAACTTACTGTCTGTCGATGAAGTTGAGAAAACCTTAACTGAATGTGGGAAGGGGTATGATGCAACCACTTCTTGAGGAATTCCTTGATGTTATTCCTGAAGAACTTCCACCGGGCCTTGCACCTATGAGGGGTATACAACACCATATTGATCTTATTCCCGGTTCTGTCTTACCTAAGAAATCAGCCTCTAGGATGAATCCAAGGGAGCACGAAGAGTTGCAAAGGCAAGTCGATGAGCTGATCTCCAAAGGCCTTATGCGAGAAAGCATGAGTCCTTGGGCCGTTCCAGCACTTCTCGTACAAAAGAAGGATGGCTCGTGGCGTATGTGTATTTATAGCAGGGCTGTCAACAAAATCACCATCTGGTTCCGTTTTCCTATTCCACGGTTGGATGATCTCCTAGATCAGCTTCATAGGGCCACAATCTTCTTAAACATCGATCTTCGCAGTGGGTATCATCAAATTCGCATGAGAGATGGCGATGAATGGAAGACAACGTTCAAAACGAGAGATGGTATTTATGAAAGGATGGTTATGCCATTCGGACTATCTAATGCTCCAAGTACTTTTATGTGCCTTTTGAATCATATTTTCAAACTATTTACGGGTCAATTTGTTGTTGTTTACTTTGATGACATCTTAGTTTACAGCAAGTCTCAAGAACTGCTATAGGCCATCTTCATCAAGTTTTACAAACCCTGCGAGAACAAAAGTTGTATGTTAACTTGAAGAAGTGTCATTTCTGCACCAATAGCCTTGTGTTCTTAGGCTATGTTGTTTGCAAAGAAGGAATCATGATGGATCCAAGCAAGATAGAGGCAATCACCAGCTGCCCCACTCCCAAGTCCCTCCACGATATAAGAAGCTTTCATGGACTTCCATCATTCTATCGACGGTTCATCAGAGGATTCAGCACCATCATTGCACCTATCACGGAATGCCTTAAAGGAGGAACGTTCAAGTGGACGGAGGAAGCCAAAAATAGCTTTGAAATTCTCAAACAGAAGGTAACGGGGGCCCCAGTCCTTACACTTCCAGATTTCTCCAAGGTGTTCAAAATTGATTGCAATGCCTCTAATTTGGGGATTGGTGGTGTTCTCAATCAAGAAGGTAAGCCCATTGCCTTTTTTAGTGAAAAGCTTAATGAATCTCGGAAGAAGTATTCAACCTCTTGTTCGTACCTTGGAGCATTGGAGTCATTATCTACTCCATAAAGAGTTTATACTTCATTCTGATCATGAAGCCTTAAAGTATTTGAGCATCCAACAAAAACTCAGCAAGCGACATGCAAAGTGGAGTGAATTCTTGCAAGCTTATTCATTCTCCATCAAGCACAAGTCCGGTAAACTCAATCAAGTTGCTGACGCCCTGAGTCGAAGACACTCTTTACTTAACACTATGCAAGTGCAGGTTTTGGGTTTTGATGTTGTCAAAGAACTTTACAAGGATGATCCTGATTTTGGCAATGTATGGAAGGAATGTTCTAATGGTCCTAACAACCATTTCTTGTTACAAGATGGTTTTCAAAGACAATCACTTGTGCAAATGTTCATTGAGGGAAGCCATTATCAAAGAAGCCCATGGAGGAAGCCTTGCTGGCCATTTTGGTAGAGATAAAACTTCAACTCTTGTGCAGGAACATTTTGTTTGGCCCAAAATGGTGCGAGATGTTGTGCGACATGTGAAGCAATGCCAACAAAACACCGGGCTATACATGATGTGAACCCCGTCAAGAATAACGAGACCCAACAACGAAAGGGAACCCAAGATCGTTCTATGAACAAATTCGAATGGAAGACCTCGACCCGTTGTTTATGACAAACAAGAACCTCGGTATAAGGAAGACGCCACAAACGGTGGTGGAAACTCCATTTGATAAGTCGAGATGAACGCCACGGGAAATCCCGATAAGTTCGAGTAGTTCTTCAAAGAAATGTCTATCTTTTTCATTACAACCACATGCTTAAATAGGATTTACAAAAGACTAGCAAGCTTTTTATCCCTACGCAATCTCTTGCGGTCCAAGCAATTATTTGGGCAACAAACCCATTATGGAAAACTTAGAAATATCAAATCAAAATATACTTAAATATCTAACTTGAATAAGGCATGAAATCGTTCTAAATATGGTACTCTTCATATTTCCATGCCGGTTCACCATCAATTATCTTTGTGGTCTAACATATTTCCATGTCACTCCACCATCAATTTATTCCGCATCAATTTGGTTTAGATTTCTTGCGATTGTTTTCTTGCCAATGCTTAGCCTTGACCGGATCCTTCTAGAACTTGAATCAAGGTGACAATTCTTTGTTGCCCACGTGGATCATGCTCAATGGGCCTCCACGAATTTGCTTGAGCCCATAACTCTTGGATGAGTCCGTTGAGCACATCCTTGAACTTCTTTTCTCGTGCTCTCATAACCGGCCCAATTGGTACTTGAACGAGATCCTTCGAAACGGTGCCTTGATCTCCATCAATACATTCCATTACCTGTTCCTAATGCCCCATCGGAGGATGTTAGTATTGATTTTGTTGTAGGTTTACCAAGAACCCAAAGGAACAAAGACTCCATTATGGTGGTGGTTGATCGATTCTCAAAGATGGCTCATTTTGTTCCTTGCAACAAAACTCTTGATGCATCTCATGTTGCTGACCTGTACTTCAGAGAAATAGTCCAACTTCATGGCATTCCTACGACGATCACCTCTGATCGTGATTCCAAGCTTGTCGGGCATTTTTGGTGTACTCTTTGGCGAAGGCTTGGTACTATCTTTCAATTCAGCTCTGCTTATCATCCCCAAACAGATGGTCAAACTAAAGTTGTTAATCGGAGTTTGGGGAATCTCTTGAGAAGCTTTGTAGGGAAGAACATCCATTAATGGGATCTCCTCCTAGCTCAAGCTGAATTTGCTTATAATAGGTCTACTAGCCAAACCACTGGTTGTAGCCCATTTGCCCGTCTATGGTCTTAAACCCATTAGCCCTCTTGATTTGGCTCCACTTCCCACTAATACTCAATTTAGTGGAGATGCCGATGAACAAACATAGGAGATCAAGAAATTACATGAACAGATTCGAGCTCATATTGAGAAGCAAAATGAGAAGTACCGCAAACAAGCAAATAAACATAGGAAGCCTGCAACTTTCCAGGAAGGAGATCTGGTGTGGATTCATCTTCGAAAGGAGCATTTTCCATTTAAGGTACTTCAATGCATTGGAGAAAATGCTTACAAGATTGAACTCCCTGGAGATTATGGAGTATCTGCAACCTTCAATGTGAGTGACTTATCTCCATATGAAGAGAATGAAGAAATCGTGGACTTGAGGGCAAGTCCTCATCAACCGGGGGAACCTGACATGGGTATGTCCAGCCTAACTTGGGTATGCCCAGCAAGAGTCATATAAACTCTTGTCAAGTAAGCAAGGCCCAAACCCCAAAATGGAAGAAGATTCGGACGCAGCAGTCTACTGGGTTTAGGTCCATCATAACAGGACCAAACAATGTCCTTTTTGAGAGTTTCTTATGTCCAAATTGAATTTCAAGACGTTATCTTTCCAGCCCAATAAGTTTCAGTCTATTTGGAGAAACATAGAAAAAGATATGACCGTTTTAAAACTAGTCGTTGGGTCCACTTGGAAAATCCGGGATGTTGTTTTCTTACTTTTGAACCATCCCTTGTCTCCTTTCCTGTTTTGGGAATTGTCCCCCGTCAGTCTCCTGCCTTATTTTGTGTAAGAATTCCAGCATGGTTGTCTTGCTTGTCCTATGCTTGGAGGGTTGTTCCAAGCTCTTTTAATACTTGTGGTTGTAAGTTGAAGGGGACGGTTTTATTCTTTGGAGTGAATTAAATGAGTTTGGTTTGTGACAAGAGTGAATTCTCATTCTTGTAAATTCTATAATTCTTTGGTTAACACCTTAGAGTGGTAAAATTCCTATAGTTCTGTATCCCTTGACTTCATCCTTGGGGTGGTGATAATCTATATCCCCTTGGTGTATCTCTTGGGTGGTGAACTCCTATCCTTAATTTCTTGTTCGCTTATTGAGTTTCCTGTTCCTCCATTCCAACCCGGTATCAACTTGGGAGGAGTTGAAAATGCTTTTGAGGAAGCATTTTGTACCCAGCCACTTTTATAGGGGATTGTATCAAAAGTTGCAGAGGTCAATTCAAGGTTCCAAGAGTGTGGATGAGTATTACAAGGAGATGGAGGTAGCTATGATCCGGGCTAATGTAGAAGAGGACCAGGAAGCCACCACGGCTAGGTTTTTGCACGGTTTAAATCGTGAGATTGCAAATATAGTCGAGTTGCAGCACTATGTTGAGTTAACGTATATGGTGCATCAAGCCATAAAGGTGGAAGAATGATTCAAACAAAAGGGATTGGCTAGGATGGGACAACCTATGGCTACCACCAGCCCATGGAAGACAGCTTCAAAATAAGCCAAAATTTGAACCCTCTAAGAATGCCAAACCAACGACTGCCACTACTTTAGGTAACACCGAGGCTTCAACTTCTAAAACATGTGATATTAAGTGTTTTAAATGTCAGGGGTGGGGACACATAGCCAGCCAGTGTGTAAACAAAAGGGTGATGGTGATAAACGCCCAAGGAGAGCTTGAGTCGAAGAATGAGGAAGAAGTAGATGATGATGACATGCCACCTTTGGAGGATGCCGATGATGAGCAAAATGCTGTGGTTGGAGATTTATTGGTAGCAAGGCGAGTTCTCAATGTACAGGTTAAGGAGGAAGAAAGTAACCAAAGGGAAAACTTGTTTCATACTCGGTGCTTTGTAAATAACAAAGTTTGTAGTGTCATTATCGATGGAGGGAGTTGCACAAATGTAGCCAGCACTTATTTGGTGGAGAAACTAGCCTTAACCACCTTGAAACATCCTCACCCTTACCGGTCTCAGTGGCTTAATGAATGTGGCGAAATCAAGGTGACGAGGCAAGTGTTGGTGGCATTATCCATTGGCAAATATGAGGATGAGGTGCTTTGTGATGTGGTTCCTGTGCATGCATGCCATTTGTTGTTGTGAAGACCATGGCAGTATGATCTGAGGGTTACGCATGATGGATTCACAAATAGGTATTCTTTCACTCTTAAGAGGCAACCTATTACACTTGTGCCATTAACTCCAAAACTGGTCATGGAGGACCAACTAAAGTTACAAAGATCAAATGAAAAAAAAAAAAAAAAGAAAAAAAAAAAAAGAAAAGAAAAGAAAGGAAGGTCGAAATTGAAAACAGAGTTTAAAAAAATAGAAAGAAAGAAAAACATTGATCAAAGTGAAAAAGAAAGAGAGAAGATTTCGGCCATAGTGAGAGCAAGAGGAGAAATTTAATTACATTGCAAAAGAAAGTGAGATCAAGAGAGCATTATTTTCACACCAGCCCCTTATTATACTCATATACAATGAGGCTCTTTTATGTACTAATGATCTCGTCGGTGCTTTACCGAGCGATATTGTTTCTCTTTTGCAGAAGTTTGAAGATGTCTTTCCCAAAGAGGTACAGGCTTACCTCCAATCTGAGGGATTGAACATCAAATTGATTTCATACCTGGTGCATCAATTCCAAACAGACCTGCTTATAGGAGCAATCCCGAGGAGAACAAGGAACTTCAGAGGCAAGTAGGTGAATTATTGGAGAAGGAGTATGTGCGTTTTCACATGAGTCCTTGTGCGGTTTCGGTACTATTAGTTCCTAAGAAGGATGGAACATGGAGGATGTGTGTTGACTGCCGAGCCATCAACAACATAACAGTAAAGTATCTTCATCCCATTCTTAGGTTAGATGATATGCTGGATGGTTCTTGTGTCTTTACAAAAATTGATCTTAAGAGTGGATATCATCAGATTAGGATGAAGGAAGGCGATGAATGGAAAACTGCTTTTAAGACTAAATATGGTTTGTATGAGTGGTTAGTGATGCCTTTCGGTTTAACTAATGCGCCGAGCACATTTATGCGTTTGATAAACCATGTTTTGCGTACATTTATATAAAAATTGGCAGCACTGTCTATGGCCAAAGGAATTTTTGATTCACACAGATCATGAATCTTTGAAGCATTTGAAAGGACAGCAAAGGTTGAACAAACGCCATGCCAAGTGGGTGGAACTCATTTCCTTATGTGGTTGCTGATGCATTGTCCTGAAGATATGCTTTACTTTCCATTTTAGATACAAAATTACTTGGCTTTGAATACATTAAGGATTTGTATGCACAAGATTCTGATTTTGGTGATGTGTTCAATGCATGTCAAAAAGTGGCGTTTGGTAAGTTTTATAGGCATGATGGATTTTTGTTTCGGGAGAATAAACTGTGTGCCTATGTGTTCTTTGTGTGAATTGCTTGTGAGAGAAGCTCATGGTGGTGGTTTGATGGGTCATTTTGGTGTAGCTAAGACTTTAGGAATTTTGCATAATCATTTTTTTTGGCCTCATATGAAACGTGATGTGGAAAGAATCTGTGAGAAGTGTATCACGTGTAAACATGCTAAGTCTAAGTTGAAACCCCATGGTTTGTACACCCCTTTGCCAATACCTAGTGAACCTTGGACTGATATTTCTATGGATTTTCTTTTAGGTTTACCTAGGACTAAGAGGGGGAGAGATTCAGTTTTTGTGGTGGTAGATAGATTTTCCAAGATGGGACACTTCATTGCATGTCATAAAACCGATGATGCATCACATATAGCTGATTTGTTCTTCAAAGAAATTATTAGGTTACATGGCATGCCTATGACCAATGTTTCTGATAGGGATGCAAATTTTTTGAGTTACTTTTGGAAGACTTTGTGGGGAAAGTTGGGAAGCAAGTTGTTGTTGTCTACTGCTTGTAAATAGAAAGTTGGAAAGTTTGGAAGACTTTTTTGGTCAAACTGAAGTTGTAAATAGAACTTTGTCTACTTTGTTGCGTGCTATCATTAAAAAGAACTTGAAAACATGGGAAGATTGTTTGCCACATGTTGGATTTGCTTACAATAGAAGTGTACATTCTGCAACTAAGTTTTCACCATTTGAAATTGTTTATGGCTTTAACCCAATGTCACATTTCGATTTAACTCCTTTACCTTTGAGTGAACGTGTGACCTTAGATGGCAAAAAGAAGGCAGAATTTGTAAAGATGATTCATGAAAAGGCACGGCTGAACATTGAAAGGAGGACTAAACAATATGTCCACCAAGCCAACAAGGGACGCAAGAAGGTAGTATTTGAACCAGGAGATTGGGTTTGGTTGCACTTAACGAAGGACCGTTTTTTGGAGAAACGGCATTCAAAACTCCTCCTCGGGGTGACGGACCATTCTAAGTAGTGGAACACATCAATGATAATGCCTACAAGCTTGACTTACCAAGTGAGTATGGTGTTAGTGCAAGCTTTAATGTTGCTGATTTGTCTCCTTTTGATGTAGGTGATGATTTGAAGACAAATTCTTCTCAAGAGGGGGAGAATGATGCAAACCAAGGAGCTGGACATGCTGATCATACACATGGGAATGGAGCTGAAGTTACACAAGACCCTTTGTCACTTCCTAGTGGCCCAATTACAAGACTTAGAGGCAAACGTTTCAAGGAAGCATTAAATGGGCTAATCCAAGAGAATTTGGCTGATTCTAAAAAGACCAATGGGCTCAAATAATAATCAAGGCTTAGTCCATGTCATCAATGCAATTGAAGAGGATAATTAGCATGCAAAAGCGTGACCAGCATGGTCTGACCATTAAAGGGTGTGAACTTGTTGAGTTTCAATGATATTAAATAGGGGAATGAACTTGGTCTTGGATGGTTATGTTAAATATATTGAATTTAGTCATTTAGTTATTTTTGGTTGCCTCTAGAAGTCCAAGAGACCTAAAAAAACGTGGGGACTTGTTTGTGTTGCTTTTAAAGCTGTAGTTATGAATTTTCCAAATCTTGCAGGGTTGTTCCAAGTATATAGATGGGCATTACGAATTTTGTAGGCAGACATTATTTTCAGAAAATTATTATTATTGTGAGGTCTTGTGTTCCTCTTTGTTCTTGAAAGATCTCTTTGAACTTATCGAGTTAATCTTGTGGCGTTCAAACAACCAAACTTATCACCTTGATTCTTGAGATATTCTAGATTTCTTGGTGTGGCGTTTCAATCCTTCGTAGTCTTGGTTTCTCATCTAGTTAGGTGACGGGTCAAGGCTCAACAAATCTTGTCTACACAATCTTGGGGTTTCTAACCATCATTGTTATCGAGTTTCATCACAATTGTTGGTGGAGTTCATATCAAGGCGCCTTAGGCACAAATGACTTAGGAGGATCCTCAACAATGTGCGTGGCTTTAAATGGCTCCACATTTCTTTCCTCATTGCTACCACTATCTTGCGCTTGAGGAACAACAAGGTTGTCTTCAGGAAGAACCACTTGATTGTCCACTTCTCTCCCAAACCTCATTTCACGCCCCTGTTTTGGGATATAAGGAGAATGTGAACTTGAGCTATACATAATTAAAGATAATAAAAATTTCCAATAAATTTCTAGGAGACAGTTTCTACGAAATAGCACTTCATATTTTTTTATATATACATTAGTAGTTCTTTAATTGTTACAACATAATTCCAAGAATTACAAAAAAACATATTGTACAATACAAAAGTTAGGTCGGTCCATAACAATCTATTGCTTTTAAGGAGGTCTACGCCAACCATAAAGAAAAGACTCCGGTCTACAGTGTCATATGAAAGGGGTTAGTTCAACAACTCAGTAAATAACACAACATAATAAATAACAGTATAAAAATTGGTTATAACTCAAACTTTACAGATAAAATGATTATTTTGATCAAATAAGGAAAAATGCAATTATTATTCATATACCATTTAAGTTATAGAATCCCTTGACCCAATTCCGCTTTTCAACCATGAGTGGCGCATGTTTGGCTTGATCCCAAAGGACCCATATGCTCATCTTGTTGTCACAGGGGAGAGCTATCAGGCTAGGAAATTCCCTAGGTGAAAGCCCCCCCGGCCGGTAGCCCACACCTTTGGTGTGGTTGCCATGTTTACCATATAACATATATGATCCAGATCGTTACATTATGGTGTCCCAGGTAAAACTTTATTAATATGATGCACATGTAACACATATTCATTTCACCAACTTTATTCATATGGTGCACATGTAACAAACTTTGAGAACTATAATTTCACCAATCTTTATTCATATGGTGCACATGTAACAAATATAAACTATGTATGATCATATGAGATTCCAATCACATCATATCACAAGAGTATTATGATATCTGAAATAAAAAGGCAAGTAACATTAAAATGAAAGAGTTTAGAAAAATTCTCGACGTTTTCTTTTGAAAAAGTTTTAATAAAATTATGTCAGGGTTTTTAAGATTGTGTTCCCTTACCTAGGTGATCCTGAGTGAAATCATAGTTATTTCTACCTAGATTAGATTATAAAAATACATTTAGAAAATATTCTAAAGATAATCAACATCCATTCTATCAATGTCAAAATTTCAGCAACTATACTATTTTAAGATTTATTCATACTTAGCAATATTCCCATGTCATATAGTAAGGAGTTTCTATTTCTCTTAATTTCATTCTCATTTGTAATGATGATAAGTGATTCTATCTCCAAATATTTTAAATCAATTACATGAATCTGATCAAGAAATTGACACATTAATCATATGAAGGTAAGGAATAGAGAACCACTAGTGGTATCTCAAAATAATGTTTCAGTACTATTTTGATATATCATCCCACCAAAAAAGAAAATATTAGTGAAGCCTAGAAATTTGAAAGCTAGGGGGGGTAAAAAGATAACCGATAAGAGTAAATCTTAAATCTATCAATAAGGAAAATCACCTCAAAAGCCCTGCCTAGAGCATTTACCACATTTAATTCTAGAGAATGTCAAAACTTCTAGAGAATGTCAAAAGAATAAAAACTTTTCATCAACTCTGTGGAGTCAAAAGAGTGTTTAAACATAAAACCTTTCCAAAACAGGGAGAGACGCCCAAGAAATAAAAGCCAAAACCACAGAACCAAAACACAAGGATAATTGGACTATGATTAAATCAGTACCATCAACAAGAGTCTATCCATAAACAACCCAATATCCATATAAAAGAGATTCTACCTATCTTATACACCAAATAAAAGATTTAAAGTAGTCTCAATACAAACCATATATCAACTTACATAATCAAACATAGAATAGTTGACATAATTCTCCCACAATATAATCCATACAAGTCTCACAATTTCCAGTTCCAGATCAATTATTTCCAAACAAACAAACAAGAATTCTATATCAGACCCATTTGGCCTTCTTGATAAGTGTCAAATATTGTATATTTGACCCTGAACCCCTTAATCCACACGACTTCTTTCCATACTGGCGCACCAATACGGAAAAAAGTTCTTCAATGTCTTAAAGAGCCATCATATGATAAATTTGCCAAGGATCTATGCAGACAAGGTCACAAATTTAGGAATCATTTTCTTAAGAAGATCCTTCAAAGCAAGCAAGTAGGCTACCTGAGATGGAAATCAAATTCTAAAGAAGAAATGGTGGAAGGAATTAGTTGGACATCCCAATGATCGAGGAAAGTGCGGTAACTTTTCTTTTCCAATTTATTTTCCGCACATTTTCTTTTAGTCAATTTTCATTTCATTTGTGTCTTTTTCTTTTATTTCTAACAGCAATTGACCTTGTGATGTGTGTTTCTGTGAGAAATACTCTGTTAGTTTGTGACAGGTGTGCTCGTGTTTTAGTTTGGGGGATGCCATGGCCTTTTGCACACTTTGATGTTTCCTTACTTCTGGTAATGTATTTCTATACTACACGCATATGGAAAAAACACTATGTTAGCTTGTTTGTCCTTTTGTTCTAGAATATTTTTTTTAAAAAAAAAAAAATTCAAAAAAATATTGTGCTAGGTTGTTGATTAAGCATGACTACATCGCAACATTGGTTTGTTTAACATCTTGAACATTCCATGTCATTAGAAATCTAAACTTTTGACTCACAAGCACATTAACATTGGTTTTGTGAGGTATGAGATTTGAATTGAGGAATGTGTCTTAACATTTGTAGAATAATTTGTTGATGAAACTTTGGCTTAAATTCAAATAAAAAATACAAAATAAAAATAAAAATCCAAGAAAAAAAGTAATATTATCAGTTTGGGTTCTCATTAAGTAACCAGACCTCTTGCCTCACTAAGCATTGAGTGTTCGCATAAAAAGATGAGAAATTCAATTTGGTTGATTGTATGGCTAGTTTGACTTCATAACCATTTTAACTTGACTAATTAAGCCCTTAGGGATGTCTCTACATCTAGTGCCCTAAAACCATCTAGTTTAGGAGTCACTGGCCCAACACTCATTACGTAGGTCAAGCATTGCACAGCCTACACAAAAAAAGAAAAAGAAAAAAAAGCTTTGGGTTACATAAGCTTTGAGAAAAAATTGAGAGATTTAAGCCTTGGTTGTTTTCATCTGGCAAGAATTCATATGAATTTTGGGGTACATAATCTTTGAGAAAAAAATTGAAACCTCATGAGTCTATGTTAATCTCACTTCACACCTATTTGAGCATGTGTTTCAATTTTCCAGTTATGAGTTTATTGATTTTTGATGTCCTGATGATGATATAATATTCACATTGTTAAACTTGCTCATGATGTCATGTGTTTGTATGGAAGTCTTTGTTTGACAACAACCTAGTGTTTTATAATGTTTGTGGGTATCATTTCTGGCAAACCCTCACAAGACTTCACTCGTCCATGAGGGAGTCCTAAGGGTAAAGGCTTGTTCCATTTGCTAAATGCAATCATCTCTCCCACGATAGTTGACTTATGTTTCATGCTTTGATTTTTGTTTTTCATTTTGTTTTGTTAAAGGACTAGCAAAATGTAAGTTTGGGGGGTATTTGATGAGTATCAAATATTGTATATTTGGACCCCTTAATTCACAATTTTTAAACCTTTAACTTTGTTATTTTTTGATTTCTTGGTTAGTTTTGGTGTTTCAGTGTTTTGTAGGACTTTGAGATAAAATTGTAGTATTTTTGTGGGTTTTGCAAAGAAGCATTTGAGGGGTAGAGGTGTCATTTTGAAAATATGGCCCTAAACCTTAGCATTCTTTTCTCCTATTACGGTTTTGAGGGGTAGAGGTGCCATTTTAAAAATATAGCCCTAAACCCTAGCATTCTTTTCTCCTATTAGAGTTTTGACGGGTAGAACTATAATTTTGAAAATATGGCGTTTAACCTAATGTTTTGCTATAAAAACCCTTGGTAGGCACCACTTAGGACATATCGATCATTGTATATACACATTTTCTTTTCAGAGCATTGTTTTTTGCTCCTTTTTTTTTTTTTTTTTTTTTTTAATTTAGATTAATTCTTTATTTTTATCTTCTTTATTCTACCTTTCATTAATTCTTTATCTTTTGTTCTTGATTGAACTAAGAACTTATCAAAGGCGTTTGGCGTTCTCACCGAATCTAGGTTCTTGAAACAAGATTTCAACGGGTTTACATCTTCTTGACTTGATTCTTGGCTTTCTTGGGTAGATTTCGATTCGATGGTAGGTTCAAGGGAATTCGATCCCACGGGTCAGTTCCAAATCATGTCTGATTTATCCTTTTTAATTCTTCCATTCGTTCTTTTTTTTTTTTTTTTTTCTTTCTTTCTTTCTTTCTTTTTTTCTTGTCTTAGGCGTGTTCTAAGGCTCTCTAGTCTCTCATCTGCGATTCCTTCTTCATTCTTGTTAATTTCGTGTGTTTGAATTCAGATCTGTGATTTTCACAATTGATTATTCGTGTACTTGATTCAAGAATTCGAATATGCGAATTCTGTAAGTGAATATACAAATTTTTGCTTAAATTTTCAGATTTGAATCATTGCTTTAATTTCCATATTTGACTCTTTGCTTTAATTTCAAGATTTGAATCATTGCTTTATTTTTCAGATTTGACTCTTTGCCTTTAATTTCCATATTTGAATCTTTGTCTTAATTTTCCAGATTTGAATCTTTAACTTTAATTTCCAGATTTGAATCTTCGCCTTAATTTCCATATTTGAATCTTTGCTTTAATTTTCCAGATTTGAATCCTTGCTTTAATTTGCATATCTGTAATTTTCCAAATTTGAAATCCCTTTTTCATTAGCATTTGTCCTTTGTCTACTTCCGTTTCTTGTTGTATAGTTAGCATATTCAAAGGTTGCTACATAGTTATTTAAAAAAAAAAAAAAAAAAAAAAGAAGAAGAAGAAGAAGAAGAAGAAAGAAAGAAATTTCGAAAAATAGATGTTTGATATACTTTGCAATCCGAAAATTGAAGTGATTTGGTATTAATTGATCTTTATCTTCCATCTCTAGTATCTTGTTTCCTAATTGCTCTTTCCTCATACAAATTATTTTAGATCCGTGTCATTTTATTCCTTTATTGTTTCTAGAATCTGTTGCTAGTTGGAATAACATAAGGTGGTGCCTTGATTTAGTTCAACTAGTTCTTAAAGAACTTGAAAGGGAAAACAAGTGAGGTGAAAGACCAAAAAAGTGAAAACACGAGTGGAGTGACAATATTTGAGTGTAAACACGTAAGGAAGTGTGTGAGGTTTTACAACTAACATTTTTTTTTTTTTTTTTTTTTTTTGTAGTGCATTGAAAATGTCTCATAAGAGTGACTCAACACCTATGGAGGAGGCAGATAATTCATTCTTTGTATTGCGGGCCATGCAACAACAGTAGTAAAGGGGAAGGCCGAACCACCTAAGGGAAAAGATGAGGGAACTAGCGAGAACAAACTCAAGGTAGATTTTCAACCTTCAAGAAATAGAGATATTAAATGTTTTAAATGTTTGGGTTCAGGGCACATCGCGTCTCAATGTCCAAACAAGCGGGTGATGGTTATGCTAGACAATGGGGAGGTGATGACTAATAGTGATGAGATGCCCATGTTGGTCGATGCTAGTGATGATGATGGAGTGGAATACCCCGTAGAAGGTGAGTCTCTTGTTGCCAAGAGTGCTCTCAATACGCAAATTAAGATAGACGATACGGAGCAGCAGAGAGAGAACATATTTCATACTAGATGTTATGTAAACAAGAAGGTGTGTAGTATGATTATAGACAAGGGAAGTTGCACCAATGTAGCTAGTACCACCCTAGTTGAAAAGTTGAGCTCACCTTTATTGAAGTATCCTAGACCTTATAAGTTGCAATGGTTGAATGAATGTGGGGAGGTCAAGGTCAATAAGCATGTTTTGGTAGCTTTTACCATTGGGATGTATAGTGTTGAGGTGCTTTGTGATGAGGTACAGTTCCTATGCATGATGGCCATTTTTTGTTGGGGAGGCCATGGCAGTATGATAGGAGGGTGATTCATGACGAGTTTACGAACAGGTACAACTTTGTAAAGGGTGGAAAATCATTCAAGCTTGCTCCTTTAACCCCAAAACAGGTATATGAGGACCAATTGATGCTGAAAAGTGAGATTGAGCAAAAAAAAAATAGAGAGGTGCCTTAGAATAAAGAAAGAGAGTGGAGCCACAATAGAAAAAAGAAAGAGAACTTGCAAAAAGAAAAGGAAAGGCAAATATGAGTTTTTATGCAAATGAGAGTGAGGTTAAGAGGGCCTTCTTAGCAGATCAGCCTATGATTTTTCTTGTTTACAAAGAATCTTATCTTAATCTTGATGAAACTAACCAATCTCTTCCTACTTTGGCTGTTTCTTTGTTGCAGAAGTTCGATGATGTATTTCCAGAGGAGATGCCTAATGGGTTGCCACCCATTAGAGGCATTGAGCACCAAATTGATTTCATACCCAGAGCCGTTATTCCAAACCGACTAGCCTATAGGAGTAATTCGGAGGAGACCAAGGAGCTTCAAAGGCAAGTTGAAGATTTGTTGAGCAAGGGGTACATGAGAGAGAGCATGAGCCTATGTGTAATACCAGTGCTACTAGTGCCAAAGAAGGATGGGACTTGGAGGCTGTGCGTTGATTGCAGAGCGGTCAACAATATTACGGTAAAGTACCGTCATCCCATTCCTAGATTAGATGATATGCTTGATGAATTGCATGGCTCATGTATTTTCAGTAAAATAGATTTTAAAAGTGGATACCATCAAATTAGAATGAAAGAGCGAGATGAATGGAAAACTGCTTTTAAGACTAAACATGGACTTTATAAATGGTTGGTTATGCCATTTGGACTTTCATGAGATTAATGAACCATGTATTACATGCGTTCATAGGCAAATTTGTAGTCGTGTACTTTGATGATATCCTAGTGTACAGTACGAACATAGATGAACATATTGAGCATTTGAGATGTGTGTTAGATGTGAAAAGTTGTTTTCTAATTTTAAGAAATGTACATTTTGCATGGAAAAGTTGTTTTTCTTAGTTATGTTGTTAGTACAAAAGGTATTGAGGTGGATGAAGAGAAAGTCAAGGCTATCAAGAAGTTGCCAACGTGATGGGTCCCATGGTAAGCCGAATCTTAAAGATCCCTTGCAAGTTCCAAATGGGCCAATCACAAGGTCAAGAGCAAAGAACATCAAGGAAGCAATGCAAGGATTGATGCAATCCACTTGGGCCGAGTTTGCAAATTTATCGAGCAAGACCCCAACATTCAAAATAGGCGTGTGAGCCTATTTTTATGTTTCTATGGCTAAAGGCTTTTGGGCCTATTTATTTTACTAAGTGGATTTCTTTTGTTAGTTATAAAAGTGTAGTTTAAGATGTTTTGAGCTTGAAGATGTTCAGCCCATGTCTTTTAATTGATGTAAGCCACATTTGCTAGACAGATTGAATTTGAATGAAGTTTTTTTTCTTCATAGAAAACTTTTCAGTTTTCTCTGCTTGTTCTTGATTGAACTAAGAACTTATCAAATGCAAACTCTTTGTGGCGTTCTAACCAAGTCTAGGTTCTTGAAACTCGAATTCAACGGGTCTAGACCTTTTTCTTGACTTGATTCTTGGCTTTCTTGGGTAGGTTTCAATTTGATTGTGGGTTCAAGGGAGTTCGATCCAACGGGTTCACATCATTTGGTATCAGAGCTTAGTTCTAAATCAGGTCTGATTTATCCTTTTTAATTCTTCCATTTGTTTTTTGTTTTTTTCTCTCTTTTTCTTATCTTAGGCGTGTTCTAAGGTTCTCTAGTCTCAGCTGCGATTCCTTCTTCATTCTTGTTAATTTTGTGTGTTTGAATTCAGATTTGTGATTTTTACAATTGATTATTCGTGTACTTGATTCAAGAATTCAAATTTGTGAATTCTTTAATTGAGTATACAAATCTTTGCTTAAATTTTCAGATTTGAATCATTGTTTTAATTTCCAGATTTGACTCTTGCCTTTAATTTCAGATTTGAATCTTGCCTTAATTTTCCATATTTGAATCTTTGCCTTAGTTTCCAATTTTTGATGCTATAATTTTCCAGAATTGAATATTTGCTTCGATTTTCCAGATTTAAATCCTTGCTTTAACTTCCATATCTGTAATTTTCAAATTTTAATTTCATTTTCGTTAGCGTTTGTCCTTTGTCTACTTCTGTTTCTTGTTGTATAGTTAGCATATTCAAAACTCAAAAGTTGCTGCGTAGTTATTTAAAAAAAAAAAAAAAAGAATTTTTGTTCTTCTCGAAAATAGCTGTTTGATATACTTTGCAATCCGAAAATTGAAGTGATTTTGTGTTGATTGATCTTTATCTTCAAAAGAATCGAATGTATCATATTTAGTATCTTGTTTCCTAATTGCTCTTTCCTTGTACAAATTCTTTTAGATCTAGGTCGTTTTATTCCTTTCTTGTTTTTAAAATCTATTGCTGGTTGGAATAAATACGAGGTGGTGTCTTGATTTAGTTCAACTAGTTCTTAAAGAACTTCAAAGGGAAAACAGGTGAGGTGAAAGACCAAAAGAGTGAAAACACGAGTGGAGTGACAATATTTGAGTGTAAACACGTAAGGGAGTGTGTGAGGTTTTACCACTAACATTTTTTTTTTTTTTTTTTTTTTTTGTAGTGCATTGAAAATGTCTCATAAGAGTGACTCAACACCTAAGGAGGAGGTGGATAATTCATTCTTTGTATTGCGGGCCATGCAACAACAGTTTGAATGGTTGAACTTGGTATTGGAGGAGGTGAAGGATAGGATGGATCTGTAAGAGGTAGTGATTAGAAATCTGCAAGGTGGGCGAAAACGAAGAAGATGAGTGATATGAACTCCACCAACAATTGTGATGAAACCCAATAACAGTGATGGTTAGAAACCCTAAGATCGTGTAGACAAGATTTGTTGAGCCTTGACCCGTCACCTAACTAGATGAGAAACCAAGACTACGAAGGATTGAAACGCCACACCAAGAAACCTAAGAATTAATCAAGGTGATAAGTTTTGTTGTTTGAACGCCACAAGATTAACTTAATAAGTTCAAAGAGTTCTTTTCAAGAACGAAGAGGAACATAAAACCTCACAATAATAATAATTTTTCTGAAAACAATATCTGCCAACAAAATTCGTAATGCTCATCTATATACTTGGAACAACCCTCCAAGAATAGGAAAATTCATAACTATAGCTTTAAAAGCAACACAAACATCAACATAACAAGTCCCCACATTCTTTTAGGTCTCTTGGACTTCTAGAGGCAGCCAAAAATAACTAAATGACTAAATTCAATGTATTTAACATAACCAGCCAAGACCAAGTTCATTCTATTTAATATCCTTGAAACTCAACAAGTTCACACTTTTTAATGGTCAGACCATGCTGGTCACGTTTTTGCATGCTAATTATCCTCTTCAATTGATTTGATGACATGGACTAAGCCTTGATTATTATTTGAGCCTATCTTGGTCTTTTTAGAATCAGCTCAATTCTTTTGGATTAGCCCAGTTAGTGTTTCCTTGAAATGTTTGCCTCTAAGTCTTGTAATTGTGCCTCTAGGAAGTGAGAAAGGGTCTTGTGCAACTTCAGCTCCATTCCCACGTGTATGATCAGCATGTCCAGCTCCTTGGTTTGCATCATGCTCCCCCTCTTGAGAAGAATTTGTCCTCAAATCATCACCTACATCAAAAGGAGACAAATCAGCAACATTAAAGCTTGCACTAACACCATACTCACCTAGTAAGTCAAGTTTGTAGGCATTATCATTGATGCATTCCACTACTTGGAATGGTCTGTAACCCCGAGGTAGGAGTTTTGAACGCCGTTTCTCCGGAAAACGGTCCTTCCTTAAGTGCAACCAAACCCAATCTCCTGGTTCAAATACTACATTTTTGCGTCCCTTGTTGGCTTGCTGGACATATTGTTTAGTCCTCCTTTCAATGATCAGTCGTGCCTTTTCATGAATCATCTTTACAAATTCTACCTTCTTTTTGCCATCTAAGTTCACACATTCACTCAAAGGTAAAGGAGTTAAATCGAAAGGTGACAATGGGTTAAAGCCATAAACAATTTCAAATGGTGAAAACTTAGTTGCAGAATGTATATGTTCCCATGTTTTAAAGTTCTTTTTAATGATAGCATGCAACAAAGAAGTCAAAGTTCTATTTACTACTTCAGTTTGACCATCCGCTTGTGGATGACAAGCAGTAGAAAACAACTTGGTTCCCAACTTTCCCCACAAAGTCTTCCAAAAGTAACTCAAAAACTTTGTGTAACGCCCAGTAATTTCAAGCTCTTAAGAAATCATTGATATTGTTAAGGAGAAAATATCCACATGTTTTTATAAGCAAACCTAAAGTTGTTTTGAAAACTTAAAAGATTAAAACCTAAAAACCCTTAAAAACCAAAAAGTAACATTTAAGCTTTAAAATTTGATTGAATCGAAAACAGGTCAAACAGACTCAAATTTAGTTGATTCAAAGACTGTTGTACTCACAATAGAAATATCTATCACAAGGTAAAATTTTGTGAAAAGTCCATAGGTTGACTTTTTGGATTTGTAGTTGACTATTTAAGTACCAAGTGGCACTTTTGTTTGAACTTTGACCTCTAAATTTAGGCTTGATAAATATGTTTTTATGGCTTACAAATACTCATTATAATATATATATATATAGTTTATACCAGAATCCTATGAAGTCAGAGTTCAATTTAGAAACAGTTGATTTTGTTATCCAAAACCAGTGCTTAAATGACCTAACTGTCGAATTAAACGAAAAACTGTCAAAGAAAAATATCTCCATGCTTCTAGAAACATTTATGTATATAAAAAAAAAAAGAAAAAGAAATATTAATGAAGGAAGAATATCACAAAGAGTAATCATGACAAGAAAGAAAAATCAATAAAGCAAGTAGTTTAAAGATATTTCAGCTTAAAAGACAGAAACTTTGACTGGACTAGAATGGAGTTAAAACAAACTCGAAATGAATCGAACTAAAAAGAGAAAGTGTTTGTCTTAAAGTCCTCTATTTCGGCTTAAAAGACTGAAAGTGTTTCTCTCCTTCTACCACACGACCACTTTGGTGTTCTTGAAGTTATTTTTCTCTCTAAGTCAGATTGGTAAGAAATCTTGATGCATGGAGTGACTTTCTTAGATATTCCTAAGAAAGCGTTTAATTCACTTCCGCTATATCGAGTCCAAAAACTCAAAAGATACAGTTGGAACGTGAAACTTTCAAAGGAATATCTTATGAATCACTTGACACCTCTTCCTTACTATTTGATTTCATTACTTGTGTATTTATTATACGGAGTTGGTTCTACCACCTGTATCTATTTTATCATTTATTGCATTACTACGGAGTTAGTTCTACCACCTGTATCTATTTTATCATTTATTGCATTACTACGGAGTTGGTTTGACCACCAGTATCTATTTTATCATTTATTGCATGACTACGGAGTTGGTTCTACCACCTGTATCAATTTTATCATTTATTGCATGACTACGAAGTTTGGTTTGACCACCTGTATCTATTTTATCATTTATTGCATTACTACGGAGTTGGTTTGACCACCTGTATCTATTTTATCATTTATTGCATTATTTCGGAGTTGGTTCTACCACCTGTATCTATTTTATCATTTATTGCATTACTACGGAGTTGGTTTGACCACCTGTATTTATTTGATCATTTATTGCATGACTATGGAGTTGGTTTGACCACTTGTATCTATTTTATCATTTATTGCATTCCTACAAAGTGGCTCTGCCGCTAATTTCCCTATCTCTTTGCATATTTATCTTAGCATTTGCCTACAAAGTGGCACTGCTGCTAATTTCCCTATCCCCTTGCATATTTATCTTAGCATTTGCATTCCTACAAAGTGGCTTTGCCACTGATATCCTATCATTTGCATCATAATATTATCTTGTTAGGATTCATGTTTAAAGTGTTATGTCACCAAGAGCATTGCTGTGTTTCGATGCTTAAACATGAATCGTTGTAGTATTTATATTCTCATGTTATTGTCTTGTTTTACAGTTATGATTCTTGTGGATAATCATAATTGTTCTAAAAATACTTATTAAGTGCTTTGACTAAAAGACTTATGTTTAAAAACATTATGTCACCACGTTTTGGTGTTTGAACATAAAGCTTAAATGTCATAAATAATCACCTTTTAATATTGATGACTAAAAATGATGAATGAATGGATGTAAAAATAAATAGTCTTAATATTGGAAAAAAAGACTGATGAATATATTATCTTTTTATGTTTTATTAGGACTGTGTGGTGTGCGTTCATTGCATGTTGTGTCCAATTAATATAACGTTTGATGAGATAGCCATCAACAAGCTAATGTAGTAGCAAGTGGAATTAAGGCTAGTCAATGGACCTAGGGGGTTTATAGCGAGCTAGGGTGTGTCCAAAGTCCTATTAACTAATGCTGGGACCGGTAGGATTCTAGTGCAAACAGGTAAGACTTTAATTGTGACGCAAAGGACATGAACAGGTTCGGATACCTAAGAACGAGAGGTCTGAAGTAAGATGATCATAAAACACAAACTAAATAGTTACTACGATGCATATTCATACAACCCTTGCATTTATATTATTTATGAACTGTTATTAATCTAATGGTAACTTAGTTATGAAAATGGATGACTTACTTAGTTATGATGCAGATATGGACAATGAAGGCATGGACCCATATGCCAGTTTTGATGGTTTTTGAAACCATTATCGAACTATTATGTGTTAGCTTAGAAATAACTAGTTGTATTTATGTGTGTCTTGTTTTATGGCATGAAAATATTTATAAAAATGTCATGTTTGGCATGTTTTATGTTATATGCTTATGTGCCGTCTGTGGCACTAATTTTGATGCACCTAGTGTGCATATGGCATGTAAAGATAAACTTAAGTAACTTTTAATAAACTACCGAGGTATTTCAATCAGCTCTAATATGTTATGCTATCAATTCCTAAGACTATAAAAAAAAATATATTCCGTTGCGAGAGTTTATCTCTGATGTAGTAATGTCACGTGGAAACTAGAGGTTTCTACTTATGAATTTGCAGGCTCAAATTTGGGGCATTACAGTATGGTATCAGAGCAATTTGCCCAGGTGACCATTGGAATTGACCTACCTAGAAAATAAAGCATAACCAAGAGCTACTCTTAATAAAAGATTTTATAAACCACATAAAAGATTTTGTTTGAAGAATGTAGTGTTGAGTCGGGAATAATAGTAAATAAATAATTTTAGAACTGTAGAAGCGTCAGTTTTATTTAATATGCTATGTACCCTAAGTTTTGTGTGTAATATCTCTTTGTAAGTATTAGAGAGTGGTAGGCCTATAAAGCTAATCAATATGAATTTATGTGAATAAATGTATTGTATAGTATTTAAGTTAATTATTATTTTGGTGATTAACTTGATGCGATGATACAGAATTATGGCACCATGACGTTACCCCATCCGTAACGAAAACTACGAAAACATCGTCATGGCAACCGTAATGACGAATTTCCACCTCCACCTCCACCATTTAATGATAGAGTGAATCCGGCCTTAGCACAATTTATGGCCAAAACTACTAGGTAGTTTGCTGAAGTAGTGGCGAGAATTCCACAGCCTGTCGGCCGATTTGAACAGGTAGGTTGCTCTATACGCGATTTTGCAAGCCAGCAATTTTGTCTATTTGATGGAACACAGGGACCGTTAGTAGCTGAAGCCTGGATTACCGATATCCAGCTATTGCATGAAACACTTGGCTGTACCGATGAGCAAAAGGTTAGGTACATAGGACTAAGGATAACTGATGAAGCTGG